>NC_086009.1:19095000-19395000 GCF_030014385.1 Trichomycterus rosablanca
TATACTGCTCTCTGAGAGATTCAGTCTCTGAGAGGTGAAAATAAGCGGTCAGTGGCTGTGTGCATGTTGGAGGCAGTAAATTACAGTTTGTGGCTTTTCAAAGGCTGAATTATGGTTCAAGGAATCATTATTTTAAATCCTTGCAGATAAGACTCTTTGTTTGAGGTGTAGCCTGTAGCAGGGTGTCGTTACAATTACTACAGCCTGTTTTTGTGTACACTCAGAGTGTAAGAAGCTTGCTGGATTTTCAGCACAATAGCAATTCTTTCTGAGGAGACCTTGCAGAAAAGATGGTAACAAGCCTCCCTACTAAACCATTTTCCTTCAAATTCTTCTTCCTTCGTCTTGTTCTGAGAGTGCTACTCACAGGTGTCAGGCACTGCCACTTACAGAGAAGAAAGAAAATCTAAAGGACTTCACCTCCACGGGTTTCGTTTCCTCAGAGAGATCTGTCAGCTCCACTGAGGACTGAAACTTCACAGACAGTGCTGATTTAGGCTGACTTATAAAAATATATAGACAACTGACGATGAGCTTGTTGGACTTCCTATTCCAGAACAATGGGAGTTGTTCAGCCAACACTATTATGGAGTGTGTCTTCAGGAATTGGTGCCCGTTTAGACATTTGAGAGGTCAAGCACTAGCGTTGAATAAGAAGGGCTTGGAGTCATTATGCAGTTCAGACCTTTATAAAGCTTTATTATGAGATATTGGTTCTCATTGTGGATCAGTGGATTCCTAGAGCTTTAGAAACAGCATTGTAACCCTTTCCAGACAGAATTAAATAATTAATAATCTTTCAGAAACTGAGAAAAAGGGCAGTTAGGACGTAAATGCATCTATAAATTATGGAAGCAAGTAATTTTTCAGCAAATTTACACACCCATATCAAACATATCAGTGTCGTCTCAGAACTGGCTGTAAGCTGAATAACAAACTGTACTGTAAAAGAAGTGTGGCTGAATTAAATTCCATAGTCTATTTAAGGATCTAAAGTTTCACACATTTTTATCACCTTTTCTTTTTTAAGCACCTGCTAAAATGCGTTTTTTCACTAGCACAGTCAGGTCTGTAGTGTTATATTGTACGGTAGGGTTGTAATCCCTAGCTCTGTATTATGTTTAACGTATTTACTATATTGCGCTTGTATATGCTGATAAATAAATGTGTACAATTAAACAACACCGTGCTTAACACTACAAGTTTACCAATGTTTATATCTCCTGTTTGCACTCTTGTATTCCCTCAGCAGTTATAAAAACTAATAATTATGTATTCATTTATTCTTACCAACCTTGAGAGCTGCCAACCTTCTCTGGAACTGTTCTTTGTAGGTGCATTCTGATCACCCCAGTAGTTCCATGTGAAGTGGACTACAGAGAATTCTTACATTTTAAGTGAGATTCCAAACCCTAGGGAGTGAAAGTGTTCAGTTGGACAGAAACTTCAGACTGCACGGGGAGTACTAAGTAAAAGTTTATCATTATTTAGAAAGTTGACAAGTTTACCAGTCAAACTTGTGAGTTAGGAAAGCTGGCATGTTATCTGAGAGCATAATAGTGAGTGCTATTAAACTAATGTTTCATTAATCTTTGCCAAAAAACTACCAAGGATGTGAAAGTGTCCAGTGAACTTCCAAAAATGTAGCAAAATCTGACAGAAAACGAATTTAAACTAGGTTAGTTATCCTGAGGTGAATATTGGCTAGTAACGTGTTTAGCCAAAATATTACTTTAAAAACCGGTCAAGGATTGCTGTCAAAGCGACACGTCCACTTCACAGGAAAATACTGGGTGATTGGAATGTACTTATAGTCTTACTTATAGCCTAGGCATAACATTATGACCACTGACAGTGAAGTGAATAACACCGATTATCTCCTCATCACAGCACCTGTTAGTGGGTGATATATATTAGGCAGCAAGTGAACATTTTATCCTCAAAGTTGATGTTAACAGCAGGAAAAATTGGCGAGCGAGTTTAACAGGGGACAAATTGTGATGGCTAGACGACTGGGTCAGAGCATCTCCAAAACTGCAGCTCTTGTGGGGTGTTCCCGGTCTGCAGTGGTCAGTATCTATTAAAAGTGGTCCAATGAAGGAACAGTGTAAACCGGCATCAGGGTCATGGGCGGCCAAGGCTCATTGATGCACGTGGGTCCGATCCAACAGACGAGCTACTGTAGCTCAAACTGCTGAAGAAGTTCATGCTGGTTCTGATAGAAAGGTGTCAGAATACACAGAGCAGCAGCACAGTTTGTTGTGTATGGGGCAGCAAAAGGGGGATCAACACAATATTAGGAAGGTGGTCATAATGTTATGCCTAATCGGTTTATGGTTGTTAATGCTATTTTTTTCTGTCTTAAATAAACTTCTGGTATTTACTGGTCTGCTTATAAGCTTGTGTCTCATTTTAATGGAAGAACGTTCCATGTTCACAGTGAGAAATTCTCATGATTTACCTCAAGGTTCAGTTTGTGGGATCTGTTTTATTTTCCTACATTTACTTACAAAAATAAATGCAATATTTCCTACCACTGTCATGCTTTTTTTAAATGTTAAATTTTCACTGATAAGGTGTTACCTTGTGCCAAATCTTGCTGGGTTAAGAATCTGATTAGCTGGATACTTCGTTTAATTCAAGCAGCTCTATAACAAGAGATTTTTGTGTACTTCCGTGAGCTCAAAATATGTATCTGGAATCATAACATTCAAACAATACCTATTTTAAAAAAATAATTAAATATAACACCAGACAACATATTTCATGGTTTCGTTGGAAACAATAAGACAGGATTTCAGAATTTTTTATTACAAATTTATTGCAAATATAGAAATAGATCTTTTGTACAGAATTTGTGATGAGGAAATGTTGAAAGTCAATAACAGCAAAAAGATTACGTAAATAATCCATTTAAAAACAATTCTGATCTCTCGTGAAACTCATAGCGTCGTTGCTAATTATCATGGCAGCAATTAAAAACAGAAGGAAAGGAAAAGAAATGTACAGAGTTGATCTAAATTAAAAAATTGGCAGAAATGCTCATCAGAACGTCCAAGAGTTGTTCTGCCAATGCATTTATTAGAATTTAGCTATAATAGATGCCTTAGTGCAGAACACACCAGCATTTCATACGGTTGGAGCTGCTGTACCTAATGCCATGGAAAAGCTTTGGTTCACACTCACGCAAGATACAACTTGGCACTCAGAATTGAAGGTATGAAAAGCAAAGAAAGTCATTATTAAGAGCTCGTTCCTGGCACGTGGAAACATTCTCACCTCCGAAATGTTCAGATTTATTAGCCGGATGCTTTCATGATTAAATAAGATTTGGCTCTTGAAGTGATTATCATGAGGAAAGGCAGAAATACTGACAGATACACGGCATATCTGCATCCAAATAGAGTTAATTCTGAAAGTATTATGTATGTAAATTTAAAGCCTACTAAATAAAATGTAACTGCTCTAAGATACCTGTCTGAAATCAGCAGTCAATTACCAGGTCTAGTAGGCATGTTTGTGCAAGGAAATCACCAAACTGTGCTGAACTCTGCCAATACAAGACTGAAGTTGTGCATCCCTAACCTAGGTCCTTCAGATGTATCCAGTCCGAACAGCACTTAAATATTCTCAGTGGTACTTTAAATCCATTGGTATGGTTCAGTAGTCAGATGATTGGCTTTGTGGCCTGTGTGGTGTCTCAGGTCCAGCCAAATGATCTAAGCTGCTCCCTTAACTCAGAGATACCAACCACAGTAGCCAACAGAGAGAAGGTTTCTCTGCGAGCTTCAACCTAGCATTTACTGCTAATGCAGCACTGGGATCTATGTGCTCAGAATACCGACACGGCCTTTGGCTGGCATGTTTCGTCAAATGGATTTAGCATTGATCTGATGGACTGGTGTGTGTGTACAGAAAACGTTTTGCCTGTGAAAAGTGGACGATACAAGGTTAATGTAGTTTATGTACCATAAATAATAATACATCATTCAGGAGCCAAAACCAAAGACGGTGACATCTGAAATAGATGAAAATAGCAAATCAACCGTTCTATCAATAAGCTTGTACAGCTGAAGTCAAAAGTTTACCTACACGTCTGACCAGGAATATAAAATCTTGGGATTATTTAGTATTGATGCAACTGCTTTTTCCGGTATTACAAAACTGGAACCCCTTTTAACCTCGATGAGTCAATTTTGATAGCCATCAGCAAGCTTCTGGATCAAATCTGATTGGGTCTTTGTTCCCTTTCTTGGCAGAGCTGGTATACGTCACATTAAAACCCCTTATCTGGCATGAGCTTTACTTTTTATTTTCTCAGCAGGTTTAAATTCAGGACTTAGAGAAGGTCATTCAATAAAAAGCCAGCTTTGGACTTGTTTGTTTGGGTCATTGTCCTACTAGCACATATAAAAGCATCAAGGATTTAACAAGTGTGGAATTCATGAATAATTTCTTTTTGGTAGCACCTTCTTACAGCAGTCGTCTGTACATATTTTCTTCAGTAACACTTGTGAATAGATAGTTCTATCTATCTATCTATCTATCTATCTATCTATCTATCTATCTATCTATCTATCTATCTATCTATCTATCTATCTATCCATCTATCCATCTATCCATCTATCCATCTATCTATCTATCCATCTATCCATCTATCCATCTATCCATCTATCCATCCATCCATCCATCCATCCATCTATTCATCTAACTAACTAAAATCTATAATCCACTTTCTGAGATCTGTCCAGAGCTTTCTAGACTTACTTATCATAATGCTCATGGCTTAATCAAATAGGTACAGTCAAACTAGTACAGAGAGGTGATGATTTGTAGTCTTTAATAATTAGTACCTAAGAATTGTGAAGCCAGGGCACAAAGTTAAAATTCATTATGGAACTTTCTACACTGCTTAAATAACAACTGATAAAAAAGTTTCCTTAGACGTGCATCTAAACCTCTGACTTCAACTGTACATGATTTAAAATTGTTAATTTTATTTAAAACTATTATAGTTCTGGTACAAAGTGGTATCATGATGATAAGCTCCTGTCACACTGGCAGTATGTTTACAATTTGTTTACAGAGTTTTCAGACAAACTTTAGGACACGACAATCATGGCAGTTCAGACTCCAGAGCTTTTCCATGGCATTTCCTGTTGGATATTTCTCCTGAAGCAGCAATGACTACAATGACATGTTAGAATTAGCTAAGCAGTACGCATCCGAGTTAGAAAACAAACTCAAAACCCTCAAACTTAACACGTTTGGACAAACATTTGAAAGCCAGATTGTTTCATTGTTAACAAACACCCACTCAACATACACAATGATATAATTCTTCTCTTGTAAAATACATCAATTCATGCAAATATAGCTTTCTTCAGTTTCTGAACACCTTCTGTATCCACAAACGCTAAAAAGGTGGAACAATCCACGTCTATACATCATCGTAACCCTGAAACCCCCGAGCCACCCCCAGTCCCACACAATAAAACAACAGAAATTACACCTAGAATTCAAACTCAGTAGAAAACATCCATTATAGATTTTTTTACAGAATACAAAATTCCCAGATCTAGCTCATCAGCTCATTTTCGTCCTTGTACTTGTCTTACTCTTTGGGATGGGAAATTAAATGTTCACAAAAACAATTAATAATAAAAATCTGGGGCAAACATATGAAAAACAAAGTATTATTCCCAAACTGTAGGTGGAAGCTCAGGTATGTGCTCTCCTGCTCAGGAAAGGACTGGCCTGTGGGAATGTCAGGCCGTGAATAAGTGTGAAGCATTGTGTAAGAGCGAGTCATGTATGTTTTTCTACCTTTAAAGTCTACCTGTGGACTAGTTTAAAGTCTACCTGTGGAACTATGACTGATTTCTTTTTTGTTTTGTTGGAATTTAATGATTTATGCTAGTAAATCCATTCCTAAATCCTCCAATCATTTAAAGCAGAGCAACAGATTAATAAGACTGAGGAATCAGTGCTAATTTGGTGCACATTTTGCCCAATGGCTGCACAGTATGTAGAATGCAGATATTAATTGTTTTTTAATCACCCTCTTTATCCTGATTAAGGTCACTGCAGGTCTGGTTTCATCGGGAAACACCAAGAACAAGGCAGGAATACCCTGGACCAATCCATCCCCGACCAGACATAGCCAGTCATGTCTGTGAAGACGACCGGATGACCGATAGCACTGCTGTGGTGGGTTAGTGTAAAAGATCGATACGCCACCCAAGCACTATGACTTAAAGAGTAAAGAATTGCTTGATTTTTACCCATACTGTGTTTCTGGGAGATCAACAGCTAAAAAATGGGTTTAAAACCGGCCCCAATTATTACTTATATGGATGTAACGATGCACCACAAGATGTGCCACGATTCGAATCGGTTATTCATTTGAGATGAATTGATATTTACTTTGAACAGCCGAGGGCACTGGCGCTATTCACCTCGCCTGGTTGACGGCACTTCACAGTTCCAAGTTGCCAGGTAGGGGATTTTCCAGCCAAATGTATTTATGTGAGGATACTTCTCTACTCTGTATTTGTATTATTCATTTATTTATATAATGTTGGATTTGTTTTAAAATTTCATTTCAGGTTTTTTTTACACAACAAGCATTATTTGGCATAGTTTGTACCTACCTAAAAGGGCATTCATTATTTAGATAAATAAAAGATAAGCACAAATACAGAATTTCATTTAATTTTTTTAAGAGAAATAATAAAAGGAAACTTTGTCATAATTTGACTTCAATTTCATTTTGTTTAAAAAAATCGGGAAGAAATCGTATTGCATCATGGGTAGAGTGTATCGTTACATCCCTAATTACTTATCATCTTCATATTCACACTTTGTTCCAAGTTTTTTCAACTCCAACCACCTGATTAATCCACTCAGAACAACGATGATCCTACGATTTAATCAAACAGCTCAAAGTAGGAATCAACAAAACGAAGCAGTACGACTTCCTTTTCTACCACATCAGTGTACTCAAGCGAAGACTCGGGACGGAACAAGAACACTTTACATAAAAAAAAAAAACCAACACACATTTATGTTTTTATGTAGCCTCATAAAGCATTCCTGAAACACCACCTCCACACACTCCCACTCTTTGATGCCCGCTCGTTTTGCCAGAACGGCAGGAAGAGGTGTTAATTCTTCAGAAACAGAAAAAAAACATAAATATGCGTCCAATGCAGCAGAAAAGTGACTTGTACAAAGTATAGCTAACAAGTTTGGTTCATAAACGTTTTAACAATCTTGTAGAAGCTGACCCTCCACCTCCAAAGTGCTTCCTTTCTGTACATGCACACACACACGTGTGTATTAAAAAGGATTAGAATTATATGAAGTTAACAAGTCCAAAATGTAGGACTGTTTTTGCTTTTATTCATTTTGTTTTAATTCTGGTCAGGGCAGAGAACCCATTCCAACAAGTAGTAAACAATATTAACCTAAATTACATTATGCAATGCTATGTAGGCGGCTGCACAGTGGCACAGCGGGTAGCTCTGCTGCCTCACAGGGCCTGGACTCAATTCCTTGGCCAGTTCTGTGTGGAGTTCTCCCTGTTCTCCCTCTATCTGTATGGGTTTCCACCGGGTGCTCCGGTTTCCTGACACAAGTTCAAAGACATGCAGTTAGGTTAAATGGAGCTACAAAAAATACCCTTAGTGTGAATATGTGTGTGTGTCTGCCCTGTGATAGACTGCCGACCTGTCCAGAGTGTTTCCTACCTTCACCCCAACCTTTCAGACCCACTGCAACCCTGACCAGTGGCTTCGATTTAAACTTTTTGACTTTTTAAGCTACTAGTAGTATTTAGCCAGGGTTTCTTTCTTACACTGATGACTTGTTTTCTTTTTACTTGGGTTATTTATTCAAAATCTAGATTTAAAGCCTTGTAATGCTGCGTAATGACAACGGGTATGAGTGAAGAATGTGGATCAATAGTTCATTCCACATTAGGGCGCCTCTTTACTCTCCAAACTCACTATTCTGTCCTTCAGAGCTGTGATGGAGATGGAGAATGCAGCTCAATATCAATCTAAAGCCAAAGGCAATGAATGTCACGCCCAACAATAGCCGCGAGCGAGAGATCAAAGGGCCATCACGCGGCTATGGCATGGAGTTAATTGAGAAGCGGGCGGCGGTGGGGGGAGTGCTGGGGATCAGCGCTACCCTGGTGTTAGCTGGTGCCTTTGAACTTCTCCATCAAACAGTGTGTTACTGGTACTGATACAAAAACCAGTACTATCTGTTTTCCCTCTTTTTCTCCGATTTTTCCCTCAATTTTCTCCCCTAATCCAGTCGTATCCGATTACCCTGATTGCGTTACGCTTCACCTCTACCGATACATCCCTCCACTGCTGACTGAGGAGCTTCGCAATAGACACACGCCCCCTCCGACCTGTGATCAGTACCGACTGCCTTATTTTCACCTGCATGAGGCGTGTTCATATGCGGATCAGCCTTGTGCACAGAGAGCCACACCCTGATCAGCATTATTCCCCAACTCATCAATCCCTGAGGAACCCTAGTCAGGTTTACCCACCCTGTGAACAACTGCCAATTGTTGTTCATGTAGCAGCCCAGCTCAGCCGGATGGACAGCATTTTTTTTTTTTAATGATTTTTCTCTGGATGGCACACAGTGCCACACGGCTCAAGGATCCCAGGGCCCTGGGTTCAATCCTTGCCTTCAATCACTATCTGTGCAAACTTTGGCACATTGTTTGCGCGTGTCCTCCAGGTATTTTGGTTTATTACCAACTTATTACCAAGCAAACGCCAAAACAAATGTGGCGTTGAGTCTCGCAAATGCAGCTTTACTCGCTAGGCACCTGGGTAATTTTGCTTGCCAAAAGCATTCAATTTGCACTCGGGTGCACAAACAATTTTGGTTCTTTAATGTGCCATACGGTACTCTCATCATGCCCGATGATGGCAGGTCCCTTCCCCTGCTTTCTACCCCTCAGGAATTTTTTCTCATTTTCCATGCCACTTGCTAACAACCCAGCAAGACCGAGCACGTTCTTTATTCACACGTTTTCACACCGTCAGCTTATAAGAGGTTTTTTTCCCTCTCTCATTCCGCTCTCATCTGATGGACTATTTAATGTCCTTTGCTTCAAACAGTCCTACTCATATCTTCCTCCCAATGCTAAAGTGTTTCAGTATTCACATCTTGTCCATCGCTCTCCATCTTCCTCACCGCCTCTCCATTCCTCTCAGCAGTATAAACTGTTCTTTCTCCCCATCAGAACCTGATAAAAAAGATTTACGCTTCAATTAGGCTATCAAAGCTCTTGGGCTGAGAGCAAAGCCGGGTTCTGATTGGCCTGTTTGTTCTCCCCCTCCGGCTTAAAGCGATTCCATTTATCCATCCTCGTGTCTGTCCCACTTTAGCTTCCCACCACATTTTCCGACCGGCTGACGAATCTGCTCGAAACCGAGAACGTTTTGAAGAGAAAAGAACAAACTGGTGTTCGCATTACAGAGAAAACACTGCCATCTGGTATCGGGACACTTTTCTTCGGGTGATGCTGAGGACGAGCGAGCACCACGAGTTAAGAGCTGCGAAAAGGAATCACAATCATCCTGACTTCAGGGGAAACTCTGATTTTCAAAGAGCAACATAAATGAGACCTGCTTATATTACCATATTATGAAATACTGAACAGTCTTCTGCCTTTTACAAAAGCAGAAATTCTGACCCACAATGTTTGGTCACGGTTTAAGATTTAATCAGGTCACTGTTTATGTTTATTACTTTATTATGATTATTATTTCATATTTAATATGGCCAAAGGAAGCACTCAGTGGTGCAGCGGTAAAGTCCTAGTTCACTACTGCTGAGATTTACATTTTACAGCAGACGTGTTTATCCAATGACAGTATATGGTCTAAGCGATTGAGGGTTAAGGGCCTTTCTCAAGGGCCGAACAGTGGCAACCTGAACCAGAACCTTAACTGTTAGGCTACAACTGCTCTGAGATCTGATGATCCAGGGTTTGAATCTTAGCGGCGCTATCGGCCGGTCGAACGTCTGCATGGACATGACTGGCTAATATCTGAGGTGGGGAGGAAACATGGCCAAAACAGCCAAGCCATTGGGAGGTGCACTTGTCAGTGTGCTCTCAGTGCTGGTCCCAAGCCTGGATAGAAATAGGAGGGTTGCGTCCGAAAGGGCAGCCAGCGTAAAACCTGTGCCAAGTCTGGTATGCAGACCATACTTACCCCTAAATACAGGAGCAGCCAAAAGTAATAAGAAAAACTGATCAAAAGCTTTACTTTTAGTCTTATAAAATATCACAGTATATAGTATAATTAAACATAAAGCACGGATCACATTAACCTCCTGTGGTTCTACAAACGCTAGCTGTTAAAACACTGTACTTCCTTTCTCAGTTAAAACACACATTATTACATAATTACAGGTAATGACCGCACTTACTCATTTAGTATTTAGAGGTGCCTCACCACAAAGACTTAAAATTACTTAAATTGTGCTTTTAATCCTCTAATGCATTTTTATTTAATTAGAAATATTTGTTTATTCCAATCGAGGGTAAAACTTGAAAGTATAGAAACTTATTAAAGCAGTAAATCTCATCTGGTTTGCTTTCTCCAGTGGAGGATCTAATACATAGAGAAGCATAAGGAGCTTATAAAGAGTTTAAAAGTCTGTAGAAGAGTAATCCACTTTCCACTTTGTGTTATATCACCAAAAGCCGACATTATTACCAAAGCTGGTGATTAATGTCAAACGGTTTTTGCTTTGGATACTCCAAGCAACTTCATACGAGTGAGCCAGCCGCTGGGTAAATGTACGGTCTAACAGCCACAATTGAATCTAGATACTAAATAAAACATCAACACATCTCAACATGATTCATCTTACAAATAAAACATGAGTAAATAAAAGTATGAGGTCATAAAAAACATATTACATGGACAAAAGTATTGGGACACCACTTATAATTTCTGATTTCATGTGTTTCAGCCAAAACAATTGCAAACAGCTGTAATAAATCAATAAATCTAACTTTGCAACAACAGTTTATGGAAGGCCCACTCTTGTTTCAGCATGACTGTGGCCCTGTGCACCAAGCAAACTCTATTTAAATTAAAGAAACTCCAGTGTCCTGCACAGAGCCCTGACCACAGCCTCACTGACTAGCTTTGGAATGAACTGGAACACCAACTAAGCCTTTTCCTGACCAACATCAGTACCCAACATTATTGAATGGGCATAAATTCCCACAGACTTTATGATTTTAAAGTACTTTCAAGTCTTGTGAGAAGCGTTCTTATACCTGAAAATATCACACACAGGTCACTCACTTTTAATTCCATTTATTTTTTAAACGGGAAGTCTGACAAGCTCATGGTCAGGTGTCCAAATTCTTTTGGCCATATAGTGTATAATACCAGCTAGTAACTAATAAAATGGCAATTTAGTGGACTGTAAGCTGTAAACCAAACATATGTGGACAATCTCAATGAGTTGGTTCATCTACTTCATCAACAGATATTAAGATGATTGTGAATCACACACACACACCCATTCAACCTTCCACCCATTTGACCACGGCACAATCATAGGATGGCATCTTTTAGCACTGCTGAAGCTGCACCAATCAAGTGGAAGCTTCTAGGAACAACAACAACAGCTCAGCACACAGACTCTGTCCACAATAATCACCTGCCCTTAAAAACTGACACAAAGCAAGAACAGAACAAGAACTGAGGATGAATAGACGCCAATCCCAACCGTCATGTCCCAAAATTGAAAGGAAAGCCTTTTCAGAGGTGTGGAGGCTGTTGTAGCAATGTTATCAACCTTCAACACTAACATAATAGGTGACACCAGGGTCATCATGGTGGTTAGTTTTGAGTAACACCGCCAGTAAGTAAACAACTTAAATAACTAATAAAGTAATGTAAAAGATGTACAACATTTTAGCATTTCACTCCTTTTAGTGTAACAGTGGGAAATAAGTTGCCTTTAAAAACAAAAACTGACTGCAATTGTGTGAGCAAAAGCTGTGACCTGAACCGTCACGGTCACTGCCGCTTGGTAAAGATGAGCCGCCTCTAACAAGTAATTATCATCATGGAACATTTACCATTTCAGGGTAGTAAACAAATGTTCGGCATTTGACCGACTCTGATAATTATCCACATGAGCCACAATTATAGAGCCTTTTTAAAAAAAACATACACACTGTTATGAACATTTATAGGAGAACCATTATCAGACTTCTCTCTGAGGTCAAAATATGACATGTAATACATATACAATTAAATATGAAAAGTGAGTGTGCAGCATAAGTAAACAAAACTGAACAAAACAATGTAAAGTCTGAGCTGTCAGGGCAGATTATCCTTTTCCTATCTTACTACCAGCCCCGCTGGTCCGGACCAAAACATCGTTGCAGGTTTTCGCCCAGCATGGCCGGCCCATTGGGGGAAACTCCATACATATTTATCCATCAGCCATTGCTGCTGGCTCATACCGATCAATAACGTAAAGTGTGTCCTCCCTGTAGCTATTTATAGACTGCCTTCAGGTAATTTATTGGGATTTCTGTGGGCAGGCATAAAATCAGTCTTTTACGATCACACACACAGACCGGATACACACGCCACAACAGTACGCTGTGAGATTTGTATTGCATTTGAAAGTGCACAGGGTATATGTTTGCAAACTTCATGCAGATAACATTAGAACAGCCATAACATTAGAGCCACCTCCTTGTTTCTACACTCACTGTCCATTTTATCAGCTCCACTTACCATATAGGCACTTTGTAGTTCTACAATTACTGACATGTTTCTCTGCATGCTTTGTTAGCCCCCTTTCATGCTGTTCTTCAATGGTCAGGACCCCCACAGGACCACCACAGAGCAGGTATTATTTGGGTGGTGGATCATTCTCAGCACTGCAGTGACACTGATATGGTGGTGGTGTGTTAGTGTGTGTTGTGCTGGTATGAGTGGATCAGACACAGCAATGCTGCTGGAGTTTTTAAACACCTCACTGTCACTGCTGGACTGAGAATAGTCCACCAACCAAAAACATCCAGCCAACAGCGCCCCGTGGGCAGCGTCCAGTGACCACTGATGAGGGTCTAGAAGATGACCAACTTAAACAGCAGCAATAGATGAGCGATCGTCTCTGACTTTACATCTACAAGGTGGGACCAACTAGGTAGGAGTGTCTAATAGAGTGGACAGTGAGTGGACACGGTATTTAAAAACTCCAGCAGCGCTGCTGAGTCTGATCCACTCATACCAGCACAACACACACTAACACACCACCACCATGTCAGTGTCACTTCAGTGCTGAGAATGATCCACCACCCAAATAATACCTGTTCTGTGGGGGGTCCTGACCATTGAAGAACAGGGTGAAAGCAGGTTAAAAAGGTATTCAGAGAAACAGATGGACTACAGTCAGTAATTGTAGAACTTAAAAGTGCTCCTATATAGTAAGTGAAGCTGATAAAATGGACAGTGAGTGTAGAAACAAGGAGGTGGGTGATCAGTGTATGTGCAGCTGATTGTGAGGTTTGTTTTTCTTGCTGTAACGTTATGTTTAAATGAGAGTCGGTCATGTTTACTTCTGTAGTGAAGTCTAACATATTATAAAACACCAACAACAATGTTAAACTGGTATGTTGAAGGAGATTCCATGAGCAGGAGAGCACAGGAGAGTTGCACACCACCATTAACAATGAAAATGAGCTATTAATGTACATTTTGAATGAATATTGGGTAATAAAATCACCCCAGGAATAAATGGAACTTATTTTAACAGCCTTTGTTAAACTCAATCAATTGTACATCAGAGGTAAATTACAAAAAATTCTCTCTGCGTTGTGTGTGATCGTCTAATGAGAGTACACGCCTGGAGAACATCTTTACTAGCAAAGACCAGTGAATGATACAGTAAGTCTATAGATAATTTCCTTACAATTCACCATGATTTCCTGCTATTTATTTACTTTTAACATGGGGGTTAACCAATGGCTTAAAGTAAAGATCTCAAGTAATGCTAGATTATATTAGCAGTAATGACAGGCTTGACATCAACCAGATGCTGCGGCGGGTCTTATTCATTGGGCAAAGTGCAAAACACACCCCGGACAGGTTGCCAATTCATTACAGGGCACACACACACAAACACATACACACTGAGGGCAATTCTTAGTTACACCAATTGGCCTGACTGCATAGGAGAAAACTGGAGCACCCAGAGGAAAATTTCACACAGACAGGACCCTGATACATCATACTGAATTGGTGCTTTACTAAACCTGACTCTATCATACAACAGTGTAAAGCTTTTATTTCAATCAAGCCTTTATCCAGAGCTTTCAGAAGGTGGTTTGGCCAACACATTTTAGCCTCATTTCTTCCCACACTAACAAGTTTATGTTCCCACCCTCAAAAAACCACACATTTTATCTCACATGATTCTCTAGACGTGTTCTCGTTATGACAATCACATCCGACTCTGCAATAAAGTGTGTTCTAGTCACTCCAGGGAGGCACAAAATAAACTGCTATGTAAAAATGTACAGCAGGGCATGTCTGTGGACCTATAGTTCGTTCCTCATCGAAGTCGTATAAATAACGTTTGGAATTGGTAATGAAGGGGTTTGTCACAGTAAGCCTCCGGTAGCAGTTTCTCCCCTGGTTGAGCTTCAGTGTTGGTGGACAACACATCGTTAGTGTTTAGTTGGTTCTACACGTTTGTCGCAGTACGTCTCCATTTCCCGATGATTGTGTGAATTCCTTTAGTTCTGAACACAGTGCTCTTTACCACCATCACGATTTCTGTTGTTTTTCATACAGACGGTGTTATATGCTGGACTAGAGACGGCCACTTTTGTAAACGCTCCATGTTTAGGAGGTCTTTTGGCTTCAAGCCCTGTTTTAATCAAACACCTTGGTTTACTGAACACCAGAATAAAAGAGAGCAAGAGCAATGTAGTTCAGTTTTAAAAGTATGAATATTTCATGGGGCAGGATGGCGCATAAAGATAAAATGAAAACCAAAAAAAGAAGGCCTGTCCCTATGGCTGGAGTTTTCTTCAGAACTTGTAAAAAGCCTGTGGGTCAGGGGAAGAGGTTGTGAAGGGGTCATGAAAATTTGAGCTTTCTAAAATTGGCTGACTGGCTAAAAAAATGTTGAGCACCCCTGTGTTAAGTGGGCAGTTGTAGCCTAGGGGTTAAGGTACTGGACTAGTAAGCAGATGGTCACTGGTTCAAACCCCACCACTGCAAGATTGCCACTGTTGGGTCCTTGAGCAAGGCCCTTAACCCTCAATTGCTTTGACTGTAAGTCGCGTTAGATAAAAGCGTCTGCTAAATGCCAAAAATGTAAATGTAAGTGTATGGAAAAAAACATTAGCTATGGCTGTGTCCCAAATTACAAACTACCATACTAAATATGTGACAAATTAGTGCACTACTTCTTTCTGTCGTTAATATTTTAAACACATATTAAGTTTACATGCAGTTTAAGATGTAGGCGTAAAGAACACGCCTAAACTCTACCGACAAAACACGCCTATAGCAAGTAAGCTTTGCACATCAGTGGATTGTTTAAACATGCCCAAGACGTCCTGGTGGGCAGCTTAAGGCAAGTGCTTTCCTGATGTGCCCCTTGGGAGCGATAAAGGTATCCTCTTAAGACCAGTGAAGACAAAGCGAATGGTTTACAAAAGCAGAACCGTATGGTAATTTAATTGTTAATTGCTAATCATAATCATTGATTATTATTAAGCTGTGGTATAAGAAGCCACATGACATTTTAGATGCCAACCACACATCATGTGACATCCTGAATGAACTAACAGATTATATGTGATATGCTTACCTAGCATTTCATATACACTATATGACCAAAAGTATTTAAACACCTGACCATGAGCTTGCTGGACAACCCATTCAAAAACAAATACTAATAAAGTAGTGACCTCTGTGTGATCTTTTCAGCTATAATAACAACCTCTTCTAAACAAGGTCTCTCAAAAAACTTTAAGATAGTATTCGTATGGCTGGGCACTAATGTTGGTCAAGAAAGCTTCAAATGATGTTCTGGTTCATTCCAAAGCTGTTCAGTAGAACTGAGGTCAGGACACTTTTCAAGCTTTTCTTTATGTCTTTATAGAGCTTGCTTTATGCTTAAAGGAACAGAAAAGGGCTGTCCCTAAACTGTTGCTGCAAAGTTGGAAGCATAGCATTTCCTTTATATAATTGATTCATTACACCTGTTAGATGTTAACTGTTGTAGCTGAGACAAAACAAATTAGGAATGGTGTCCCAATAATTTTGCCCATATAGTGTCGTTTTCTAATACTGGTGACTGACGTGTATTAACGATACTAAACGATTTAAATTTTCTGGCTTACTGGTCCATGAATTTATAGGTTAAATAACAGCGTAAAAACTAATCAAACTGGTAGTCACACTTCATTATTGGCCTGGTTAATTGCTAATTAATTAACCAAATAAAACTGGACATTTATGAACTAACGGTTGATTTTTATCACATATGAATGTAGATTAGACCTGATATAATAAAATCAAACTGGACTCTTCTCTTTGTTTCCATTAAAATAAAACCTTTACTTACATAACTCTTGTTTTGAGTCCAGCTTCTAATTTTGTGTTGTGCTTGAGTTTTTAGTGTAAGGAATTTGGTAGTGTTCGGCAGGATTAAGCAAAACACAGTTAACCAAAGTGGCTCTGTAAACACACTCTATAAACACTGACTCCACTAATTGGCCCTATTATGTGAGCATAAGCTGATCCATTAAAATGTGTGCAAGTAAATACAATTCTGCAGCATGTCAATGCATCTTTTCTACTCAAACAATAAAATCCTTTAATTTTATTAGGAGTATTATGGTTAAGACCTCACTACAGAAATAAAATTAAGCTTTGTTACTGTTTAATAATCTGTCCTTAAACTACTGGCTACATCCCAGAGTGCACACTAAATACTTCATACACACTACTGGTGGTCTATATGTCAGCATATTTTGTATGGTTCTTTGAATTTAGGAGTTCCACCCTCAACTTTTCTACTCCTACTTACTGATCTGACCATCCAAATGTTTCAGAAGCCTGGTCAGATAAAGGTATTAATCAAGCTTTAGCCACTCAGCCTTTTATCATCCATACCAGTTCAGTGGTGGTATGCACTAGAGCATATGCACCCAACCTTGAGCAGACAATTCTAACCTACGTACCTTGTTATCTGGACCACGTCAGATTGTTTTTGGAACGGACACCTCTGGGTATTCGGCGTCGCCCTGGTCTGCATTTATGTGACATTTCCTCTATTTGAATCTTTCTGCTCAACACTTCGAGTGATTTAAAAAGATTCTCACAGGGTAAAAAGATCCCTAGGGTGTGTCCGCTGGCTTGTTTTTCATATTTCGTCCTCAGTTCTCACACGACAAATGCTATTGAAATGGAAATCTGGTTGTCACGCGTCTCCGGAATATAGATGGAAAGTCTGGTTTTGGCAGCTATAAAAAAAAAAGGCCGTACGCTCTCTTAGGACACACATGGCTACCTCAAAAATTAAGGCAGTCCTCCTGTGAATCATGTGGGAGTACGAATTTGGGCTCTTTCCTAAAAGGCTGAATGAATAATCGGGCTAAAAGGTGATACCCTTGGTAAAACATCGCATACACAAATGAATACCGCGCAAACTTTTATTTTATGAAATATGCCCCATGGAGGAACGTTAGCAAACACAAAATGAAAGGACGCTACCATAAATTTGGGCTGTATTGTTATTCCCTCTCACCCTTGCTCTCTCTCATTCTCTTTGCTTTTCTCTCTCACCTCCCCTCTGGCTCTCTGATGACTCATCCTGTACACGGGCAGATCAACAACAACTTGTTCTCAGACCCTGAAAACGTAACTTTGCATTGTACACACTCGCCTTCCCTCTGGCTGCCTTTCCACACTGGATAATTAGGTTAATCAGGCTGTGTAGAAAGCCTATGCTTTAGATACCCGCTGCATTAGAATAGCTTACAGCTTTTGCTGGGCTGACACACCCTTCCAGTAGTCAAGGATGTCGTGTAAGTCCTCGCCTTTTGCAAACTGGACCTTCTTTCTCAGAGCATTTCCAGCCGTGATGTAACAGGACTCCTCACGTGGGCCCTTCTTGTAGGGACGAAAGCGCTCCCAGATACGCAGCGTGGTCTCGGATGAGTACTCTGGGCTGGACGAGTACCCCGAGTAATTGTGTTGGTGGGGCGAGAGCTGTGAGTACGAAGCAGCGTCTCTCTTGGTGCGTGACAATGGCTTGAGAAAAGACGCCCTTTGTGCGGGCGAGTCATGAGATCCCTCATAGTAGAGGGCTGGGACCGAGTGACGATGCTCTGCACAGTGGAAATCTGGATGGACCTCCAGATGCTGCTGAATATTCACGCCATCCATGGTGATTCCATCCATGTTACAGCCTCCTCCACCACTGCTACCAACTAAAGGTAGCCTCTCCAGAGGCTCTCCACACCTCAATGGGCTCCCCTTGTCAGGGTATTGACAGGGATCAGGACTGCGAGGCTCTGGGACGTCCAGGCTATAAACCCGGGCTTTGCCACTGGCAGGGCCACAGTGCTTCTTGGAAGAGCTGACAATCATAGCTGCGTCTGCACTCATTTGTCTTTGAATCGGTCTTACCGCTGTGGCTGGTGGTGGAGGCCGGTACGGGGGTGATACAAATCCTCCACCGGTAATCCCTGGTCTTTCGGAGCCTGCAAGAGAAAGAGGAGGTGGAGGGGGCATTTTGGGGGAAGGTAGACCTTGACAGGCCTCTGCGAGACTGGATGGAATAAGACCCCTGGTTGAAGAGGAGCTACTGGTCGTCGGAGGTGATGTGGGATTTCCACAGGATGTGGCAGCAGACGACACTGCAGCTGCTACAGAGTCAAGCTTAAGGGCATCAATGCAGTTATTGATGATCTGGTTGACCTTGTCAACTTCCATCGCAATAGTAGAAATCTCTGATGCTGATCCTCTGCCATCATCTTCCGAGTCATCTTCTAGGTCACTTCCATCTTCCTCTCTTAGATCCTCGGCTCGAATAGCCTGCCTCAACCCATCTCCAGAAGTTCTAACATCCATGTAGTTGCCCTTTGTTGCCAGTGCCTCAGAAAAGGCAGTTGCCATTTTCTCTACCTGAGGGATGCTGGACAGACGTGAGGAACTGGTATTGACAGAGCCATGACCCAGCATGCCTGAGCTGGAGGAGGAGGACATGGGCAGCTTGCCATGATGATGCTGGTGATGGGTCTGCTCATGAAGCTTCTGCACTGCTGTTGGATCATTAGCAACTGCAGCAGCGACCTCTGGTCCATAGCGCATCTCCAGGATGGTCTTCTTGACAGATTTTTCTTTCTCTTCCTGCCTTCTTCGCCTCCTCAAACAGTAATACACCAGGCCAAGAACAATCAGCATCCCAAACAAGCAGCCCACAATCGTCATAATATAATGCGTAGTAGTAGAGGGGGTGGGCACGTCATCCTGGGTGGAAGTCCGAGTGGAAAAGGAAACACACGTGTGATTCAAACGCTGGGAGTTGCGTATTGAAGCCACACAAAAGGTGTAGTTGGTATTCCCTATAAGCTTGTTTAGTGTAATCAACTCCTTCTTGTTATTCAGGGTCATCACATCCGAAACGTAGCTTTGATTGTATTGTACCAGGATATACATCTTGCTGTATGGTCGGGGTATCTGCACTAGCAAGGATGCCGAAGAAAGAGACAGATGTTGAACATTGATGCTGGGACTAAATGAGCTCTCAGAGGAGGATGAGGTTGTGGGCTGATGGTACGGCCCAATGCGGTCAAACATTTCAGGTCCAATGCCTGACCCATCAATGTCTGGCGGCAATGACGTCATCCCTGGAATAAATACCCCATCTCGGCACATGGAGGAAAGGATGTTGCGAGCGCTACGACCAGTTCCTCCAACAGGACTCAGCAAAGGGTAGCTGAAAAGCTCCCGTGGTGTCTCACACTGTAGCCGATCGTAGGTGTGCGTGACGTTGTTGAAGGCTTCCAGCCAGATGAGGAAGCTGTACAGCTCACATCCACAGTGAAAAGGATTTCCTGCCAGCTCACACACCATTAGTCTTCCCAACACGGCGAATGTTGATGGGTCTAGTCGGGCTAACTTGTTGGAAGACAGATCCAGACTGCTGAGGCTAGGGCACTCCCAGAATGCATTGGTAGCAATGACCTCAATAAGGTTATGCTGCAGAAAGAGGCACTGCATACGCCCTAAGCCTCGCAACATACCCTCTGTCAGGTTGGTGAGTTTATTGTAACCCAGCTGCAGTACCTGCAGGTTAGCCTGGCCAGCGAAGGCACCGTCCTCGATGTAGGAAATCTCATTCTTGGTGAGGTTAAGGTCTGTCAGGTTAGTGAAGCGGCTCAGGGAGGTGAAGAAAACAGCCTTGAGCTTGTTCTCGTTCAGGCGTAAATCATGCACCGTGTTGTTGATGTGCTGTGGGATTGCCTCATACGGCGGCTGATTTTGACTGCAGATGGCCAGCCACACGTAGCCCTTATCCCCCTCAATGAGCCAGCAGTCGCAACTGACAAAATCTGGTACTGAAAACAGCAGAAGAGAAGGAAGGAGTAGAAGGGAAATGCAGGGAGAGGAACTTTTATACAACTTACTCTTCATGGTGCAGGAGAACAGAAGGTGAAGAAGGTTAAAAAAAGATAATAGATAGTCTCTTGTCTGCAGAAGAGCAGAAAGTCCCGGAACTCTTTTTGTACAGTCACAGCCTTGAGTATAACATGAACACTAACGGAGTTGTCATATTATCTGATTTCCTGTAGGGTAGGAGTGCTGACTTTCGTTGGGCTGCCACATCTTGGGAGTTTTTGGTTCCAGTGAACTTCTTCGAATAATCTGTAGGGAGAAAGAACAGAAAGATATGTAGAGTGAACAGAGTTGTAATGCATAACACTAACAAGGCAGCGGTCAGCTCAGAGACTCGCATTATATGCCTTCTTCTGCAATGGGCATAGAGAAGTTGAGTCTTCAAGATTGGCAGATGGAAACATCTTTTATAGAATGAATTTATGCGTGCTAAACTTGGCAGACAAATGTAAAGAATGTAACTGTGGCTTATGCAATACTTAACTATAGTTACTATGGACATAATAAAAAACTTCCCCATTCAAAATGTTTACATACATTTCCTTTGCACTGAATACTGAAGTATTTAACCAGTATCAATTTAGGGTTAGTCTGGGCAGGGTCTTATTATTACAGCTTTGTTTTTACACACATTGATGGCTTGATGGAGCAACTCCATTATGTATAATGTGCTGGAGTTTTGTGCAAAATAAGCTCAAAATGTCTTTTTAAGCTGTAATAAATTGTGTGGAATGTCTTCCTTGGTTCATATGTGTCAAGAAAAGAACTGTCCTCACATTTTCCCACAGTTCCCTACAAATATGGAACTTAAAAAATAATAATCAGACAAATTTAGAATCTCAACAGGTGATTGCATTCACACATGACATGGTCTCCACTCAACTTCACCTTTGGGTTCAGCAAACCCTAGACCCTCGATATAAACGTCTTAGTACATGGAAGGGCAACCATGCTTCAAATATACCAAGCCAAGGGTCAAGCTGGTCTCAGAAGTGAAATATTGAGGAATACCATTTGCTTAAATCATTCATAGGATATGACATCTCCTTTTTTTTTCTCTGTCTGTCCGTCCATCCATCCATCCATCCATCTATCTGTCTGTCTATCTATATAATTCTTTTTCATCCCAGATGTTTTGACACTTTAATTTAATACATAATAATATTGCACAGAAGGTGGTAAATAATATTCCATTACAGTGTGGCTCTAATGTGACCAGATATGAAGTTGTGCTAGCTGCACATATATTAATGAATTGTCTTATTTTACTAAGCTTTTCATCAATTTGAAAATCCATATCAACACTGGTTGCTTGCTGGACGCTTCATATCACCTAATCAAGCCCCAAAATAATCAGGTTAAATTGATGTCTGGAACAGTCAGATCTGATGCTGCAGAATTTTCAAGAAAAATCTATGATGTCCTGCTCAAGCCTACTGTGCTATACTATTCTGTCCAGTGAAAATGTGTCATAAGAGTAAAGAAAAAAACAAATAGCCTGGTTTTTCTGCACTTATTTCTTCTCACTCCTTGTCTTCATCCCACAAGAGATGTGAACTGGTTCGGTGTGCTACATACAGAGGCCAAAAAAGACGCTTTAATTAGGGCTGGTGCTGGCAAAGACGGGGAGGTGCATTCCAAAGAGAAGAAGTAAAAAGTTTCCCTGCCGAGGCATGAGAGGGAAGAATATTTATTCCATCTACGCTCACCTTCCTAATAACACATCACTTTAAAAACTTTTTATTCCAAATCGGTTAAAAATGAATGAATAACTCTTGAATAACTTTTTATTATAAATTTATTGCAGAGGCCCTATTGTGCCCAAATCTGAGAGTGTCTGAGGCTCATGCCATGCTGACATACCCTGACAGCATCATATATCACCACCAGGCAAAGCTTTCATTTCTTGGACTCACACTCGTACTAACAAGGTAGTGGGAGAAAAAAACATTTCTGAGTAGCCTCTCTCCAGCTGAGCGTTCACAACACAAGCGAATATCTGATCCCATCCTGCAGAGAGCTTCCGCTGAGAAAGCAGGTCCCAATCAATTGCTGTCTTATTAATTATGATGAGCTTCAGATGTTTTCCAAACCATGATGAACTTAAATTACCCACAGATGCACAATGGTTACACAAGGGTTTAATGGATCTTCTAACATCAACTAGGACGTTGATGTTAATTATTTTGGTTATTTGTATTTGTAGTGACTTTCCGGGAATGGATACTTGAGGAATTATAGCACATCTTCTCTCCACTAGCCGAATCACAATGAGGATTATACAGGTGTTATATCTCAACCCGCTCCTCTAGCAGCTCGCCAGTCCCCTGAGAACCTCCTCACGCCTATTAGTGCACTTAGATTGACCTGGGCTAAGGTTTTATAAACGTGCTCATAATGCAGCCCTGTGCTAAATTTACTCCAACCAGTCATTTCTCAAGCTCTCGGTTTTCCCAGTTGCTTCCTTGCCAATAAGACAAGAAAGAAAGAGAGGAAAATTTATCGTTTTCACTTGAAGTATTTTCTGGGTCGCGTCTCCCCGGCTTGTCTTTGCCGATCTGCTCATCGCCTTGTTTGTATCTTTTCCCTGTGTGTTCTTGAGTGTTACGATTCTCCACTCTTAATTTGGTGCACAATCAGGCATAAACGGGTTCTGCTGCAAATTATAAACAGCTGCAGCATTTAGTCCAAAACCATCCATCATCCTTAGAGCCCCTGTATGAGCTCAGCATCTGCCTAGATGCCCGTCTGAACGAGCAGTGGCGGGATAGCAAGGTGGGCTTAGCTTCCCAAAGCAGCTTATCTGTTGCACATTTACCCATACAATTGGGCAGTGCCTGCCTCTGTCCCCGAGATATAAAAGGCCTGTATGTGTGAGCTAAGAGAACTGTGATGCTGAGCACTGCAGTGACACTGACATGGTGCTGGTGTGTTAGTGTGTGTTGTGCTGGTATGAATGGATCAGACACAGCAGTGCTGATGGAGTTTTTAAACACCTCACTGTCCCTGCTGGGCTGTGAATAGTCCACCAACCAAATATATGCAGCCAACAGTGCCCCGTGGGCAGCGCCCTGTGACCACTGATGAAGGTCTAGAAGATGACCGACTCAAACAGCAGCAATAGATGAGCGATCGTCTCTGACTTTACATCTACAAGGTGGACCAAGTAGGTAGGAGTGTCTAATAGAGTGGACAGTGAGTGGACACGGTATTTAAAAACTCCAGCAGCGCTGCTGTGTCTGATCCACTCATACCAGCACAACACACACTAACACACCACCACCATGTCAGTGTCACTGCAGTGCTGAGAATGATCCACCACCTAAATAATACCTGCTCTGTGGGGGTCCTGACCATTGAGGAACAGGGTGAAAGGGGGCTAACAAAGCATGTAGAGAAACAGATGGACTACAGTCAGTAATTGTAGAACTACAAAGTGCTTCTATATGGTAAGTGGAGCTGATAAAATGGACAGTGAGTGTAGAAACAAGGAGGTGGTTTTAATGTTATGGCTGATCAGTGTATATGCATAATAGTATGAAGTATTAACTTCTAGTAGAAACTTCTATGATTATTTTGTGGCATGGCTTTCTAGTATCTCATTAGCAATTAAGATCGACTATGGCTGGTGACTTCGTTGCAAAGCTTCCTTGCAAATGCTTCTAGTTGTAAAGCGTTAAGATATTCGTGATGTTTTTATACTGCAAACACACAGACACACACACAAACAAACATACAAAAATTTTTTCAGTCGGTGGTTCTGAAGCATTCAGAGATATCTGCACCCGTGCATTGTGAAATAAGAAGCTTGTGTGCATGAACAGCAGGCGGTCAGACACAAAGAGACAGTCACTGAAATTAAACAAACAGAATAAAAACCACTCAGCACGATGTGCTTTAGCTCCAACAACTCCAAAAAAGGTAAATATCCCCTTTAGAGCTGTACCTTGTAGTCTTGCTCAAACCGCAAAGGTCAATGCAGGTCACCAGTTCAGCACAGTAACCAATTATTTGACCAGAACACTGTGCTGTTCCTATAACCTCATTAACTCATTGGTTTATTAAACTCACTGACATGGCAGCATGGGCAGCACTGCAGTACTGAACATGAGGACAGAAGCTGTAACGCCTCAGTAAGTAAAGCACTGGATTATTGATCCTGGTCGAGGGCTAAAGCCGCACCACTGCTGGACCCCTGACCAAAGCTTTTAACCCCTGACACGCTTGGATTGGATTCTGTCTAAACCATATGGTTTTATTTCTTGAGGGGCAACACAACCTGTTTAAAAATGCGCTGTATTTAGCTATTGCTGAAATGAGCACCTATGTTGTAACACAAAGGTCAGAGGAGAGGGGCAAGTCAACAAAAGTGTATGGACACCTTGATATTTTACCTAACACTGACTGAATAACCAGAAATCACTGTGCACCTCAAGTGGTCATGATAGAAATGTGTCGAATCTGGTCTCTATCGTGAGTCCAAACTGAAAAACAGCGCAGTGTGCAATAGATGTTATGAAAACACTTCCATCACCCACTCTATCCCACACACACACATATACACACACACACACACACACACACACACAAGCACATAAATCCACAGTGACAGGGTGAAACAGTGAGGCGTTAAACCCTGACTATCTCTGCCATGTTTCCTGGGACAGCCGCCCACCCGAGAGCAGACCGTCCCATCTGTGCGGAACGGGAATCCAGGCGGGGCAGACTGCATGGAAGGAAGTGAGTGGAGCAGGGCAGGAAATGAGGTCGACATATCACATCATGGCACTTTAGAGGACAGAGCAGTGTGACCCAGATCCCATTAACTCCCAGTCTCAGGTGGTCACCTGCATAAAGTAACCGGGAACGCCCCACATCCTAAATTTAATCAGGCAGTACAGAAGTTAATACACGTTCCTGCAATTCTCAACCAGAACAACCAGTCGGCTTTCAGTCTGCTGATCTGCGGCACGATTTATCGGTGCACCGGTCAATATTTAATATTGTGGCGACAGCGAGGAGCTGCAAAACATTTCTGCTGTTTTAAACTGCAGGAGGCAGCATTCTTTATTTAGTTGCTTCAAAAGCCTGAAGAAGAGGCTCGATCTCAATCCACAGACCATTCACAATATGGACATGTACAGTGTATCACAAAAGTGAGTACACCCCTCACATTTCTGCAAATATTTCATTATATCTTTTCATGGGACAACACTATAGACATGAAACTTGGATATAACTTAGAGTAGTCAGTGTACAGCTTGTATAGCAGTGTAGATTTACTGTCTTCTGAAAATAACTCAACACACAGCCATTAATGTCTAAATAGCTGGCAACATAAGTGAGTACACCCCACAGTGAACATGTCCAAATTGTGTCCAAATGTGTCTTTGTCCCTCCCTGGTGTCATGTGTCAAGGTCCCAGGTGTAAATGGGGAGCAGGGCTGTTAAATTTGGTGTTTTGGGTACACTTCTCTCATATTGGCCACTGGATATTCAACATGGCACCTCATGGCAAAGAACTCTCTGAGGATGTGAGAAATAGAATTGTTGCTCTGCACAAAGATGGCCTGGGCTATAAGAAGATTGCTAACACCCTGAAACTGAGCTACAGCATGGTGGCCAAGGTCATACAGCGGTTTTCCAGGACAGGTTCCACTCGGAACAGGCTTCGCCAGGGTCGACCAAAGAAGTTGAGTCCACGTGTTCGGCGTCATATCCAGAGGTTGGCTTTAAAAAATAGACACATGAGTGCTGCCAGCATTGCTGCAGAGGTTGAAGACGTGGGAGGTCAGCCTGTCAGTGCTCAGACCATACGCCGCACACTGCATCAACTCGGTCTGCATGGTCGTCATCCCAGAAGGAAGCTGACGCACAAGAAAGCCCGCAAACAGTTTGCTGAAGACAAGCAGTCCAAGAACATGGATTACTGCAATGCCCTGTGGTCTGACGAGACCAAGATAAACTTGTTTGGCTCAGATGGTGTCCAGCATGTGTGGCGGCGCCCTGGTGAGAAGTACCAAGACAACTGTATCTTGCCTACAGTCAAGCATGGTGGTGGTAGCATCATGGTCTTGGGCTGCATGAGTGTTGCTGGCACTGGGGAGCTGCAGTTCATTGAGGGAAACATGAATTCCAACATGTACTGTGACATTCTGAAACAGAGCATGATCCCCTCCCTTCGAAAACTGGGCCTCATGGCAGTTTTCCAACAGGATAACGACCCCAAACACAACCTCCAAGATGACAACTGCCTTGCTGAGGAAGCTGAAGGTAAAGGCGATGGACTAAACCCAATTGAGCACCTGTGGCGCATCCTCAAGTGGAAGGTGGAGGAGTTCAAGGTGTCTAACATCCACCAGCTCCGTGATGTCATCATGGAGGAGTGGAAGAGGATTCCAGTAGCAACCTGTGCAGCTCTGGTGAATTCCATGCCCAGGAGGGTTAAGGCAGTGCTGGATAATAATGGTGGTCACACAAAATATTGACACTTTGGGCACAATTTGGACATGTTCACTGTGGGGTGTACTCACTTATGTTGCCAGCCATTTAGACATTAATGGCTGTGTGTTGAGTTATTTTCAGAAGACAGTAAATCTACACTGCTATACAAGTTGTACACTGACTACTCTAAGTTATATCCAAGTTTTATTTCTATAGTGTTGTCCCATGAAAAGATATAATAAAATATTTGCAGAAATGTGAGGGGTGTACTCACTTTTGTGATACACTGTATATAAGAACTCCACCAAGGCAAACATGGAAGACTCCCTTACTAATAGCATCTTAAGACATCACAATCTGCAGATTTGGTTTAAATTGTTTTATGGGGAGGGCCACGCCCTTGTACCTGCCAGACCAGGAAGACTAAACCCAACATGCAGGATTATTAACCAAGATAAAACAATACTATGGCTAAAGAGTCACAAACAAAAGGAAAACGACAAAGTAAAAGGTGGCCAAAATAGTAGAAACAAACAAAAACAAAGGACAACTAAAACCCACAGCCCAAAGCTAAGAGCATGCTCGGCCAGGAAAAAAAAGGATCATTCGCCCCACTGCGACGTAATCCAATGCTGTCCCTGCCAAACATCAGGAAAGCTCGCACCGCAGGGCCATCGCCAGCATGCCCTCAGTGAAACGCTCGACCGCAGAGTAGAAAATGAGAAAAATGAGTTATCACAACCCTAGCTGCTCGGCACTGACAGTTCTCATCGCCTCCATGCACCCTGCGGGCTGTATTGGCATAGCATGTGGTCACGATTCTGCAACCTGTGCCCCCTGCCGATCTCCACGGCAGGTATACCCGTTACCCCAGGAACATTAAACGTGATCACAATACACAATGACAAGTGGAGTGGTATAAAGCAGAGTTAGAGGTTCCCAGATTTACAAGGACTCAACACGCCTGATTTAGCTTATAATGTTTAGGCATGTGAGGGGGCAGGTGAAGCTGGAAATTCAGCACGGCTCGGGATATTAGGACTGATCTTGAGAAACCCTGGTAAAAAGCACACCAACACTGGACTTTGCAGCACTCACAGTTAAAGGATATTTGACTGGGTGAGGTTGTTATTTAAGGATTTGGTTTGGGTTAGAGTGCCTCTAACAATTTAGAAGCGGCCCTAACTCAATAAAACACCTTTGGGATAAAAGCTAATGAATGTGTGTCAGAATGGAGAAGAATAACCAGTCATGTTCCAGCGGCGAGGGGAGTCTAACATACTCTTAGGTATAATGAGTATGTAGCTGATTGTTAGAATCCTAGTGTTTATTTTCTGCACGGAACTGTAAGTGTAGCTTTCTCTCAGCTGTAAAATGAGCCAAAAGGAAAAGATCTATTGAACCCGCACTGTTGGCATCAGCGTTGTATTATCACAATTAACGTATAGTTGGGTTCCATACAGGCCTGTAATTGCAGGGTTTCACATCTGCTTTAGTAACCTGACAACTTCTGACGACTGTAATTTTTCCATCAAAAAACTATTCAGCACTTTAATAGCATGTGCAGTGTCATGTATGTGTAATTTACGTGTAGTGCTGCTGCTGGAGATCATATGAAGTGACGTGAGCCCCCCCTTCCCCCGTAGTCCCGGCGCTCCTGCAGAGAGGGGTTACAGGAGCTGGACCAGAGCTGTTGTGCCACATTACAGTATTAGGAGTGACAGGGAGTCAAGGGTGATGCGCTGGACTGTGAAGATGGTGCAGGTTTAGTTCAGGAGTGGTCGCTCGGGGCTCTGGAGCGCGACTGAAGCTCAGGAAGCATACGGAATAGATTTACTGGGCTCTGACAGTGACATATAGGTTTTTTCTAGTTGGCCAACCTGAGATCCATACATAGCCCTGCATAATGGCACCTGCATTAAACCACATTACCCGAAGCAAACCACACACACACACACACACAGTCTAGCAGCAAAAAACTATTACAACACTATACAAAACTATACTATACAGTGCATTGAAAAGTATTCAGACCCCTGCTATGGTACTAGACCAGCAATCAAAAGGTTGCTGGTCCAATTCCCACCACTGCCAGGTTGCCACTGTTGGGCCCTTGAGCAAGGCCCTTAACCCTCAATTGCTCAGACTGTAATACTGTCACAGTACTGTAAGTCGCTTCAGATAAAGGCGTCTGCTAAATGCCAAAAATGTAAATGTAAATCTAAACTGAAGGAGCACTCGCCCCATGGAGACATAATCCAACACTGTCCCCAGCAAACATCAGAGAAGTCAGGTGGCCACACCCTCGCACCAAAGGGTCATCGCCGACATGTCTCCAGTGAAATGTACGACCGTGTAAAGTAGGAAAATTAGATAGAAAAGCAAATATATAATCTGAGTTATCATAAACGCTAGCTGCTTAGAGCTGACAGTCCTCAAATTGGCATAGCACATGGTCATGATCCTGCAACCCGTTCCCCCTGCCAATCTTCAAGGCAGGTGGACACGTTACAGATTGCAACCACAAGATCCACCTGACTTTAAGTGAACTTTTTATTTTTTTATTGTGTTCGCAAGGAGGGGGAAATGTTTTATCATTGATTTATCCTGGTCAGGGTTGCACTGGGTCCGTTCTCTTCTGAATCACTGGGCGTACTGCTGGGGATTCAAACCCTGGATCCCAACGATAGTGTGGTAGAGTAATTTGCATTACAATTTGCACCATCCAAGCTCCCATTATGTATTATAGTTGAATATTTTACATACACGGTTCTAATTATAACGTTTACAAAAGATATTTACCTAAAATGATAAAACAAGTGCATTTTAATGAGGATCTTCAACTCTATCGCACCGCTTGCTTTAGTATTTGAAATATTTAGCATTCTGAACGCCTGCAGTCAGGATTTATTTGTATTTCCAAGCTGTTTACCCAGTTCACGCCGCTAAATTAAGAGCAAGGAGACGAGAATGCACAGCAATCTATCATGATTTAGGAGCGATGGTGTTGCACTATGACATGCACTCTCTACAGTTCCCTCACCCAGCATTCTCTCATCTCCTCTATAACACACCAGATTCAATTCTGACTCTCAGTTCCACTCAGAGCTTCTGTTACGCCGTTCTTTTCTCTTTCTGACGCTATGCAGAGTCCTCTGATCATAATAATGCTTATTAATTCTCGGTGTTTGTGCAGGCTGCAGAGGAAGGGCACTGAGACAGGCTTTGACTCTGATAGATAGCATGCAATTACATGGAGCGTCTCCCATTCGCCAGGATCTGTCACTGAGATTCTCATGAGGCACACACACACACACACACACAGTTTCTGCAATAGCTTTGCAATTTACTCTCATTGCAGTTTTTATGCCTCAGTTTATTATATAGATGACATAAGCATCCATTTGAGTTCATTAATGTGTCGACATGTCAAATAAATCAACTTCAAATTTCAAATTCTTTTTACCTCCATCAACCTCTTCTGATAGCCATCAACAAACCTCCAGGACAATTGTTCCTGGCATGGACGTTTTAATACAGTCTACTTATTCTCAATAACAATCACTATATGTCTATAGAAACCATTTAGCCTTGGGTAACACTGTTGCCTCACAGCAAGAAGGTCCTGGGTTCAATCCGCAGGTGTAGCGGACCATGTCCATTCTGTGTAGAGTTTGCATGTTCTCCTAGTGTCTGTGTGGGTTTCCTTCCAGGAGCTCCGGTTTCCTCCCACAGTCCAAAGATGTGTAAGTGAGGTGAAATGAAGATACAAAACTGTCTATGACTGTGACATTATACTTGTGAACTGATGAATCTTGAGTTAATCTCTCTACATATATTTATTCATTCATTAGGTCATTCTCATCTATGCTGCATGTTTTTAGGATTTTTAAGGTAACACTTAGAGCTACGAGTCGACCTGAGCCGAAATAAGATGAGGCCGGTTGTGTTGTGTGTGTGATTTTCTGTATGATTAAAGTTAGCAGGCTTGGAAATAGGCTTTGCCTGCCTGCAGCCACTGTCAGAGACATGGAGACACTGTCAGAATATTTAATCAAAGCATGAAGGAAGAGGAGCGCACACACACACATGCATACACACACACACACACACATACATACATACAGTGTAAAAATTACAACTTAATCTAGAAAGCATTTTGTTTGTATATCGTTTATTTAAAAAAATATAAGCTATGCCACACTGGCACAGCAACATGGGTCCTGGAGATCCAGAAGAGATCTAGATCTTTTCTATTTTGAGGCGTTCTATTCACATTTACATTTTCGGTATTTAACAGACGATTTTATCCAAAGCGACTTACAGTAATGTGACAGTATATTGTCTAAGCAATTGAGGGTTAAGGGCCTTGCTCAAAGGCCCAACAGTGGCAACCTGGTAGCAACAACTGCAGAACACAGCGGGCTGTTTTAAAACACTGAATGCTGAATTTATATCTGTGTCTGTACTTCCTGTAGGTACTACTGTGTCCGCCCATCTCCCAAAAACATATAAACTGTGGACTAGCTACTGTAAATTGCTTTTTGGTGTAAGCGATTATATATGTGACTAAGTGAATGTGTACGTATGTGATGCCCTGCAAAAATTGGTAGACCTGTCCAGAATGCATGCCCTCTTAGTACCCAGTTTGTCTAAATGGTGCCAGATCCTTTTTTTCCCTTGTAATTCTCAGCACTAACACTGGATAGTATTCAATGGATACTGAGAAATCTATACTGTCACAAAGATTTGTATCATTTAACTCAGTAGCCATTAATGCTCTTCAATTAAATCACTTCATTGTTGCTTTGGCAGCATGCTTGGGTTATTGTCTCACTAAAAGACCAGTAAAGTTTCTGACACAGGGTTTATTCTTTAATCATTCCTGGTCAGTTTTCCAATCTCTGCTGCTAATATGTATTCATATGACACAATGCTAACACTACCATATTTTACAGCGGGATTGTGTTCTCTGGCTGAACTGGCTTGTTAGATGTGGAACAACAATGCAGTTTAGAATACAAACTGAATTGCCGTAGGATTGCAATTGCAATTTTCACAGCCATGAATCAGGTGGGACCTTAGTTATATTATTTATAATATGCGAATTAGCTTATTGAAATGAAACATAATTTTACAGACTTTATTTACAGCTTGAAATGCAGTCTTCCAATTACGACCACATATCTGTTGCGCAAATTAGCCGCCTAAATACTTTTCCTACCCAGTAGAGGATATTAAGCCTGCTTTAAAACAGCCCACTGTCTTCTGCTCTGATCACTATTGTTTTGCTCTGTTTATTCCAGTTGTGACATTAACCAACCTAAAGCGCTGCTTGCAAACTAGGACACCGACTGTCTTCAGGCGTCAAGAGGAACAGCAAGTGTCATAGAGAAAAAAAGGAATAAAAAGGAGCAGAAGAGAGTGAGAAGTGGGGAAATCTAACACAATACTGCAAATAAAATCTATATATCTATATATCTATATATAATTTTATTATTTCTGTTTTGCTTTCTTATATGTTTTCCATGCTCTGTTATGGCCTCTTATTTCTGATGTTTTTCTTGGATGGCTATTGCAAGTATACAAAGTATACAAAGTATATTGCAAGTTCCTCAGTCCAGTGCCCTGTTTTCCTTGTTCGGTTATACAGTAAATTTCTCTAAACATCATTATAAAGTAATCCATTTCTAATTTTTCTGACCAAATGTTCGAGATACATTGAGTTGTCTACCTCACCAACCTTATGAGACAATAATATCCTAATAAATCTGTTCACCTCAACCTTGTCACGAAACGACGTCGCGATGCGATCAATCTTATTCTCGTAAAGTTACACCAGAGTCAAAACGAGACAAGGTTTCCTACCAAAGCCATTATTTAAGCAACGACATAGTCATAAATCCATGTCAGCACCCTCAGGGGGTAACAACAGTATTATGAGGCAATCAGCCTTTTAAACAGCATAAGGTAGCACAGCATGTTTTGAGGTGAGAACTGAAAACCTTTGGGTAGTTTTTGAGCACGCTGTGTATGAAAGCTGATCCAACAATCTAAGAATTAGAAGCTGTTATAGCTAGCTGTGATATACACTGATCAGCCATAACATCCTTGTTTCTACACTCACTGTCCATTTTATCAGCTCCACTTAGCATATAGAAGTACTTTGAAGTTCTACAATTACTGACTGTAGTCCATCTGTTTCTATGCATCATTTTTAGCCCCCTTTCATGCTGTTCTTCAATGGTCAGGACCCCCACAGGACCACCACAGAGCAGGTATTATTTAGGTGGTGGATCATTCTCAGCACTGCAGTGACAATGACATGGTGGTGGTATGTTAGTGTGTGTTGTGCTGGTATGAATGGATCAGACACAGCAGTGCTGCTGCAGTTTTTAAACACCTCACTGTCCCTGCTAGACTGAGAATAGTCCACCAACCAAAAAATATCCAGCCAACAGCGCCCCGTGGGCAGCGTCCTGTGACCACTGATGAAGGTCTAGAAGATGAGCGATCGTCTCTGACTTTACATCTACAAGGTGGCCCAACTAGGTAGGAGTGTCTAATAGAGTGGACAGTGAGTGGACACAGTATTTAAAAACTCCAGCAGCACTGCTGTGTCTGATCCACTCACACCAGCACAACACACACTAACACACCACCACCATGTCAGTGTCACTGCAGTGCTTAAAATGATCCACCACCTAAATGTAGAGAAACAGACTGACTACAGTCAGTAATTGTAGAACTACAAAGTGCTTCTATATGGTAAGTGGAGCTGATAAAATGGACAACGTGTGTAGAAACAAGAAGGTGGTTTTAATGTTATGGCTGACCAGTGTGTGTATGTTATAAAGTGCTTCTGAAGTGGATCATTTTAAGTCTATACCACCAAAAAGGTCAACACTGTAGATACAGCAAATCTACCGACAACTGAAACATCCTGTCATGCTTGTCTAGAGAACCTGCAATTTAAATGCTAATGTGAACAGTTTCAGTATTAAATCCTCACTGCTCATGTGCAACTCAGCTCTGAACACTGAATACTGAGATGCTACTGGTTCTTAGTTTTAGTACCTCAGTCTTTTAAAAAATAATTAACCGCTTTGATTTAGATGATCAGATAATGTTTGATAAGTTTTTTGTCAGAAAAAAGCTTGTTAATTAAATCATAAAACATAATAGCTCTTGTGGAACGAAACATTCACACCAAATATGTGATGAAACTTCTAAGCAATGAACTTAAAATAAGTTTAATAAGCTTTGCAAATGAAAGCCTAAGGCAAATCTTTACAAAAGTATGTCAAATTGATTCTTCATTTCATTAAATACCTGAAAAAATTACAATAATAAAGAAATTAAAGATCAGACCACTGTGAGAGAAAGTGAGAGAACTGTTACATAATACTCAGACTGGAAGAAGCAGCATGAATTTCACTCCGAGTAAAAGGAGGAAAAAGCTAAAAGCAAAAACTCCAGAGTTGGCTGCAGATTAGCGTGCAGGACGGCTTCTTAACTCAGACTGAATAAGCCAGGCTTCATCTCCTCACCTGCCGTTTTTTCAATTATCAGTGAAGGGGAGGCGGCGAGGTGCAGAGATTACAAGGATTTTTGGGCTCTCGGACTGAAGGCAGAAAACAAATTTAAGGCTTCCTGCGTGAAAGCAATCAATAGACCTGAGTGACAGCGAGAGGGATTTAAAAGCACACACAAATACGCAGACGTACACACACACAGACATGCATGCACAGACGCATACACACATATATGCATGTATGCATGTACCGCCATACACACACATACACAAACACATGCATAAAAAAACATGCATGCACAGACACATATATGCTGACAAATACTCATACATTACTGAATGCACAAACACACACACATATGCATGCACAGACACACACACATATGCACAGACACACACACATATGCACAGAGGCATGCACACACATATGCATGCACAGACACATAATACATATGCACAAACACACACACAAACATGCATACACAGATGCACACACATACGCACAGATACAGTGCCTTGCAAAAGTATTCAGCCCCCTTAAACTTTTCAACCTTTTGCCACATTTCAGGCTTCAAACATAACGATATGAAATTGTAATTTTTTGTGAAGAATCAACAAAAAGTGGGACACAATCGTGAAGTGGAACGAAATTTATTGGATATTTTAAACTTTTTTTTGAAATAAAAAACTGAAAAGTGGGGCGTGCAATATTATTCGGCCCCCTTGCGTTAATACTTTGTAGCGCCACCTTTTGCTGCGATTACAGCTGCAAGTCACTTGGGGTATGTCTCTATCAGTTTTGCACATCGAGAGACAGAAATTTTTGCCCATTCTTCCTTGCAAAACAGCTCGAGCTCAGTGAGGTTGGATGGAGAGCGTTTGTGAACAGCAGTTTTCAGCTCTTTCCACAGATTCTCGATGGGATTCAGGTCTGGACTTTGACTTGGCCATTCTAACACCTGGATACGTTTATTTGTGAACCATTCCATTGTAGATTTTGCTTTATGTTTTGGATCATTGTCTTGTTGGAAGATAAATCTCCGTCCCAGTCTCAGGTCTTTTGCAGACTGCAACAGGTTTTCTTCCAGAATGGTCCTGTATTTGGCTCCATCCATCTTCCCATCAATTTTAACCATCTTCCCTGTCCCTGCTGAAGAAAAGCAGGCCCAAACCATGATGCTGCCACCACCATGTTTGACAGTGGGGATGGTGTGTTCAGGGTGATGAGCTGTGTTGCTTTTACGCCAAACATAACGTTTTGCATTGTGGCCAAAAAGTTCGATTTTGGTTTCATCTGACCAGAGCACCTTCTTCCACATGTTTGGTGTGTCTCCCAGGTGACTTTTTATAGATATCCTTGAGAAATGGCTTTCTTCTTGCCACTCTTCCATAAAGGCCAGATTTGTGCAGTGTACGACTGATTGTGTCCTATGGACAGATTCTCCCACCTCAGCTGTAGATCTCTGCAGTTCATTCAGAGTGATCATGGGCCTCTTGGCTGCATCTCTGATCAGTCTTCTCCTTGTTTGAGCTGAAAGTTTAGAGGGACGGCCGGGTCTTGGTAGATTTGCAGTGGTCTGATACTCCTTCCATTTCAATATGATCGCTTGCACAGTGCTCCTTGAGATGTTTAAAGCTTGGGAAATCTTTTTGTATCCAAATCCGGCTTTAAACTTCTCCACAACAGTATCTCGGACCTGCCTGGTGTGTTCCTTGGTCTTCATGATGCTCTCTGCGCTTTAAACAGAACTCTGAGACTGTCACAGAGCAGGTGCATTTATACGGAGACTTGATTACACACAGGTGGATTCTATTTATCACCATCAGTCATTTAGGTCAACATTGGATCATTCAGAGATCCTCACTGAACTTCTGGAGTGAGTTTGCTGCACTGAAAGTAAAGGGGCTGAATAATATTGCACGCCCCACTTTTTAGTTTTTTATTTCTAAAAAAAAGTTTAAAATATCCAATAAATTTCGTTCCACTTCACGATTGTGTCCCACTTGTTGTTGATTCTTCACAAAAAATTACAATTTCATATCGTTATGTTTGAAGCCTGAAATGTGGCAAAAGGTTTAAAAGTTCAAGGGGGCTGAATACTTTTGCAAGGCACTGTACATACACACACATACTGTATATGCATGCACAGACGCATACACATGTACACACACACACGCATGCACAGACACACACACATATTCGCATGCACAGACGTGTACACATGTACACACACATATGCAGACACATACACACATATATGCATGCATGCACACATGCATATATACATGTACGTCCATACACACACATACACAAACACATGCATAAACACACATGCATGCACAGACACATGCTAACAAATACTCAGACATACGTATGCACAAACACACACACATGCATGCACAGATGAGTACACATGTACACACGCATGCACAGATATATACACACATTCTCATGCACACACAGACACATCCATGCATGTAAGCACACACACATGTACAGATGCATGCACACACATATATGTATGCAGGCACACATGCACACATGTACACACACATGCATAGACAAACACGCCTGCACAGACACATATATGCCGACAAATGTGTGTAAGCCAGATGCTGATCCAGAAGATACGTATGATCTGTATCATCTATTATTGACTTCCAACATGTTCCCAATGCAGAGCACATACTGATCAGCACACAGGTCTGATTAAAAATAGATCAACTGATTTATAATTAACACCTATAGATGGCTGGTGCTGCAGCTTTGCCAGATTTTTGTGTGTGTGTGTGTGTGTGTGTGTGTGTGTGTGTGTGTGTGTGTGTGAGAGAGAGAGCGAGAGAGAGAGAGAGCACAGCTGGAAGCCTTCAAAACGCAGGCCTGAATACTAAAGCTTACTCAGGGCTCGTCACATTCACCAGAGAGCATCTAGTTGATTTATTACTACAAAAAGTTCAGTATATCTAGTTCTCTACATCACTCTTTCTTTATTTCTCTCTCTCCACCTACATACTTTCTTTTACAGCACCTACAACCTGCTACTTATACGCTTTTGGGAGTTCAGTATGCACCACATAGTTTATAACAATACTACAATGGAAAAAATGAACAAAAAGCACCAGTCAGACATAAAAAGCAATGCTCGGGAGGTCTGATTAAGATTTGGCCTTTTTAAAAGTGTAAAATACTGTGCCATGCCGAAGATAACCCGAAAACACATTTACAAAATAAAAGCCAGAAAAAATCTAACCCCCCACAACACTCTGTTTCATGTACGCTTGGGACTCATATCCCAAAAATCAATATACAACTGCCTAAAGAAACAACCAGCCAGTTCTCTTGTCTGTCTGCTAACCCGTTTTTGAGCTGTCCCTTAAAGCAGGGTTGTTACCCTTCATCTCTTGGGTGGGTCCAAGCCAAAAAATGGGTCACAGAGAAAAATTATAATAATAAAATAAACTAATTTTAACAAGCACATAAAGACGAAATGAAATTGTACACAAATGCCCCCTTGTGGAGGCTTTACGTTACACCTTGTAAACCACAGTGAGACCAGATTCCCACAAATTTTATTTATGAAGTATATTTCTGTGTTTCGTTTTGGAGGCGGCACAGTGGCTCGGTGGGTAGCACTGTCGCCTCGCAGCAATAAGGTCCTGGGTTTGATTCCCAGACGAGGCGGTCCGGGTCCTTTCTGTGTGGAGTTTGCATATTCTCCTCGTGTCTGCGTGGGTTTCCTCCGGGAGCTCCGGTTTCCTCCCACAGTCCAAAAACATGCAAGTGAGAATAAGAAAGTGAGTGAGTGAATTTTGATGCATCGTTTGTCATGAACCAATCATGAACAAAACCCTGCTTTAAAGTACAGACGATGTGTACTGTAGAAAGCCTAAAAAGTTATTAAAAGCCTAAATAGTTTTTAAATAAGTAACTGCGCTTTGCTACTTAAGTTTCTAGCCAACATCCAGCATACGCTGTGTGACTCTCCATAAGAATCCATCGCTGGCTGGAAACGACATCACATTAAAATCACAGTAGAGAAATGTAAACAGAGTGAAACAGCCTGTTCCTATCTGAGAAAATGCATCACCACTGCATCTTAATTACATTGTAGAACCAGTACCAGTGTTTATTTTGGAGTTTGGACACAGACAGGAGTCAAGGAAAGAAGAAAGTTCTCTCTAGATCTTAATTTTTGCTTCTTCTGTCCTGCAAACTGCATTTCTTTCAACTCATGCTGTGACCTGGATTCCTTCGTTTTATTAGTTAACACTTATTTAATGAGGTAGACCAATAATCACTGGAATATTTCACTCTGTGACCGTTCCTGTTGTAGTACAAACTAGGTCGTACACGTGTGCAGTCTGCTGCCAGCACTTATTACAGCTAAAAAGTGAAGAGCGCGCCGGGGTGAGCGTGTAGAGCGTAGCTTACAAGGCGAGCTCTTGTGATTACTGAACAGGCTGCATGTAGGAGAGCTTTTATATTTAATAATGTAAAACTCCTGGGGCCGGGGCATGCCCAGGGCAGGGCACATGCACGGCGAGAGAGAGAGAGGGAGCGGTGAAAATTTGCAGAGGTGCTGCCTTCTCAAACTCCCAGCCGATATCCTCTAAATGTCTGCGCTCTGTGACAAACAGCTTCATTAGACCTTCGGAGGTGGACTGATTGATGCTCCAGCATCTACTTTGGTCGCCCACGTCCACTGAGTCATAGTCGAGGTGAATTTATGTTTTTTTACATTACAGCGGTACTTTGAAACTCGACATCAGTTGGTTCTAGAAGTGGCGTCAAGTTTAAAAGGCGTCAAGTTTCAAGGTAGTTTTTCCCATAAGGATGTTTGGGAAACCTATTGCATATATTTTAGGCTACTGTAAAATAATGGTGTTGTTTTTGACACTTACACATTGGAAATAACACAAATATAATATAAAAAAAACACTGAAATACAATTACAAAACAGTTAAAAATCAATATTAAATACAATAAACCTGCTCTTTAGCTTTATTTCTTTATTGTTTCCTTATGCTTCTTAATCATGGAGGCGCTTGATCTTGAAATACCGTATTCCTTAGCGAGTTCAGTACCGTCGCATTCACATGAGAAGGGGCAAAACCACTTTTGCGCTGCTGTTCCGTTATTTCCTATGGAGTGTGTGTGTGGTGCACAAAGCTTAACATGACTTATTGTACTAAAACAAGCGAGGAATTTCATTAGTGGAGAGAACTTATGAGCAGTATTAATGAAGAGAAGTTTAGTTCTCCTGTCTCCTTCCTTTAACACATTAAACCACATTAAACTTTATTTTTAACGATAAGCGTTTTAGACTCTGAGAGAAGCTGATTCAAATTCTCACAAGTTCTCAGAACCTCGAGCTGTAACACAAGTTTAAAAGTGAAACAGTGAAGAAAGTCCAGATAAACACAGATACATGTGGAGCTTTTAGACTGGAGATGCGGATTCATCTCATATTTGTCCTTTGATGACGTTTTACCGCACCGCTCAAGCCGAGCTCTGAATACAGTCGCATACATGTCGAGTTTAGGGGAACAAATTTCTCAACAAAGGGCGTCGAGTTTCAAAGATTTTGAGTTTAGGGTACGTCGAGTTACAATCGAAATCCTCTCAAAAATTCTAAGAATCCCTTCAGGACCAAACCACAGGCCTACGTGGGTCATTTCTATCTTAATTGTTGATTACATGATCAAAATACAGTCCTGACTCACAGAAACAGCGAATAAAAGTTAAAAATGAAAAATGAGACCACAGGGATAGTACAGGATTATCCTCTATATCTTAAGAGACGTAGATTTGCGTCAGATGCTGCAAAGTGCTGAGGAAGCTCCATATTAAATCCAAAAGAGCTTCATATGCAAATAAAGAATATGAGAGGGAGAGAGAAATAGAACTTTGTATAAATTTTGTTGGTGTGAAGTGTTTGTGGTGCTTTCACAGGGAGCAACAGTTCTGCTGAATGTGCAAAAGTGCAATAAAAAAGGCCGCGAAAAGAAACTGCAAAACAGCCTCCACAGTCTCCGCAGTGCAGAACTATTAAACTATTACTCATCTGGAGTTACACTTGTTGACGCAAATATTCAGGCTGTGATGCACGTAAGTACGGCGATATTTCCAGTCCTCGTGACATAGTAAAAAATAATCAGTGCAGTTAAATTACATGCAAAGATACAAAGATAAATCACCAGTCTCTTTGTGATGTCTTTCAGTATAGTCGAGACTGTCCACAGACCGAAGTAAAGTCAAGAATGCTTTTAAAGCAAGTACAGAATCACAGACAAACATACATCTGACGAAACTACAGCCACACTGCCTAGAGCAGGTCAGCATCTTAGACTTAGTCAACACACTAGAACTGCATTATTTTGTTACAGCGCCCTGGTGGCGCAGTGGTATAATCCGCTAGCACACCAGTACTGGGATTCTGAACTCCCCGAGTTCGTAACTCAGCACTGCCACAAATCGACTGGGCGCCCCCTAATATTGGACAAAAGACCATTAAGTCTGCCGGGTGGAAAAAGACCGGAATGAAAAGGGAGTGGGGTCTTCGATGCTGTGCAAGGACCCTGGTTGGAAAGTGGAGGAGCCCAAAGATCTGGGCGTGTCTCTCCACACGTGAGCGTGAGGCAGGAAAATTTACCCTCCTCGGACATGACCGAAGTCTCCATCAGCGGAGGACGAATTGACAACGTTAAACTGGGAAACAAGGAGAAAATGCATAAATAGAACAGCAAAAAAAGAATTGCATTTGTTACAATGGCTATAATTTATACTTTTAATATTATTATTGAATAATGTAGTCATATGAAAAAAAAATAGTAATTATATGATTTCACAAGTTCAGAAATTGTACATTAGACTCTTGTGCAGTAGAAAGCCGTTCTCTGGGGCAGTGAATCACACATCACCAGCTGACGGTCTGATGAATCTGTGCTTGGCAGCTCCTACATTCCCAAATGTAATGACGACTGTAAGGTTCAGTGGATGAAGAATAATGGTGTAGGGCTGTTGTTGAAGGTTTAGCTGACTTAATTCAAATAATGTGAAATGATAATGCTACAGCGTGCATTTTAACTATTTTGATGCAACAGTTCAGCATGACCCGTAAGCAAGATCCATAAAAATACATAAAAAATACATATTATTATATTTTTTAGCTAACAGTGCCAAGCCGGATGTCCTGTGAGGCTGTTCTTTGTTTCTCTGCCATGCAAGAAAGGCTCCAAAAAGTGCCACCGAAGCTCGACTAAAGCTGGTTGCTGATAAAATGAACAAAGAAAAAAGCACAACCGGGGATTTATTCCTTCTGAGGCAGCATTTTTAAGCCCATAGGAAGTCTCACTCCCTTGACTGTGTGAACCATGTTCCAGCATTAGAAATTTAGTGATTCGAGTGTTCAGTGTTTTAAGTGTCCAGTGTTTCATGTGTTCAGTGTTTCACATGTCTAGTGTTAAGTGTCCACTGTTTTAAGTGTTCAGTGATTCAAGTGTCCAGTGCTAAGTGTCCAGTGTTTCAAGTGTCCAGTGTTTCATGTGTTCAGTGTTTCACGTGTCCAGTGCTCCAAGTCTCCAGTGTTTCAAGTGTCTAGTGTTAAGTGTCCAGTGATTAAAGGGTCCAGTGTTTCACGTGTTCAGTGTTTCAAGTGTCTAGTGTTTCAAGTGTCCGTGTTAAGTGTCCAGTGTTTTAAGTGTCCAGTGTTAAGTGTTTCAAGTGTCCAGTGTTAAGTGTTCAGTGTTTCAAGTGCCCAGTGTTTCACATGTTCAGTGATTCAAGTGTCCAGTGTTCCAAGTGTTCAGGGTTCCAAGTGTCCACTGTTTCACATGTTCAGTGTTTCAAGTGTCCAGTGTTTTGTGGGTTCAGGGTTTTAAATTGTTTCAAGTGTTCCAAGTGTCCAGTGTTGAGTGTCCAGTGTTTCATGTTTCTACATCACTTGATTTTTCATTTCTCTAATGAGACCTAAATTTGTGATTTTTTCCACCCCATTTGCTCCCAATCTAGTCGTTTCCAGTTCATTCCCATTGGAATCATGTGCTAACAGAACACTATCCCCCTCTTCCAACACCCCCCACCCCCCGTACACTGAGACACACACACACACACACACACACACACTTATACAGTTCTGCCAAGTTGTGTATTTGCAGATGAGCAGATCTGAAGCCTTCTCACTGCTGTGTACTCTTCCTGATTTATTCATGTAATAATTTAATTACACACACACACACACACACACACACACACACACACACACACACACACACACACGTTACTGGCGTTTTAGGTCTTCAGCTCCCTTGTGTCTCTATGCCAACCTCGGGAGCTAATTATAGCAATCCAAGCCACGTAGTCTCTGAGTTTAAATCAAAATTTGATCTGAAAGAGCACCAGATAGTGATCATCAAAGTAAATCATCAAATCAAATAAGCAAAGGTGCACTAGAAGTCCAAAAGTATGCGGATAGCTGTATTTATGAGGTGTTTCAGCCACCCCCATTGCTAACAGGTAGAATAAACAAAAAAGCAGAATATTCACTTTTTGGTAACAGTTGTTCCTACTTCTTTCACAAAACGAGGTCCATAAGAACATTAGATGAGTGTGGTGTGGAGGAGTTTCTCAGAGGTCAAACCCTCAACCTTTAAATACTTTTTAGATAAATTTAAACATTGGTTTCAGGTGAGGTCTTCTCATCTAAGATCAGTTCCTGACCTCACAAATGCTATTTTCACTGAATGGGCACAGATTCCCAAAGACATGTTCCAAAATTCCATCCTAAATGAGTTAAGGCTATTATAGGTGGGACAGGGAACACTCTATATTAAATGGCAAGACACTTTTGGCCAGGTACTGTACATACCTTCTTATCTACACTAAAGACGTCCACTGTACACACACAAGTCTATGATCGGTGAATCTGCTCAAAAATCCAAAGATTTTACACAATAAACACTCATCTAAGCTTATATATGTTGACAGTCTGTCATTTTTATTCATTTTCTCTGTTTCTGAGCAGAGCAAACACACTGTTCCCTGTTTCTCTGTCGTTTCTGGATTATTTCGCCAGCACGCTGATGTGATTATAAAAAAGATAGGTCGGCTTACGTAACTTCACAGCTCAGAGGGTAGAAAGGAGCTCTCCTCCCCCTCGCTTCAATAAAACATATGCACGAACGACACGTCCTTTTCCAACTCATCTATAAGCTGCAAGATTCCCATGTAACATCAGGTTAGAAATGTGAAAAATATGTAAATTACGTTGTAATATTATAATCCTGTACACTACACACACCCAGATAGATTTAAAAACTCAATATATTTCATCGAGTTTGTCCCAAGTTCTGAATGACTCTCTGCTCACACTTTTATTCCTCCGTCCGTCCCCGCACACGTCCATCTGGCTCTCAATCTCGGTGTCTCCATCGCCGTTTCCTGCGCTCGTTTATCCCGCTGTAATGTGATAGGCATATCTGTGCTATGTTCTCTCAGTCTGAGGAGCATGAAAGACCACATGCTGATCTCATTGATCTCACGGTCCCACTCACTACACATCTCGCTCACGCTTATTTTCAGCTTCGGCGTTTGTACAGTTTGTACATTGCGTACAGTTATTCAGATCAAGTGTAAGAAAGTAATAAATGTATTAATTAGAAATCACAGCTTTATTTACCACACTTTAGTAAGTGTCAGGCGGCAAGCATGAATGGAACTTCACTCTTTTATTATCCCCTATTATCTTAAAATGAATAAACTTAAATAAATAAATAAAACCCTACTTACTTACCTTCCTACCAACAAACCTTTCAACCAATCTTCCTGCCAACAAAACACACTATATCAAAAAAGTATTGCGACACCCCTGCTAATGACTGAATTCATGTGTTTCAGCCACAACAATTCCTAACAGGTGTACAAATAAATACATAAAGGAAATATATGCTTGCAACATTGGAGCAACAGATTAGGGAAGGCCCTTTCCAGTTCCAGCATGACTGTACCCCTGTGCACAAAGCAAGCTCTATAAAGACATGAAGAAAAACTCGGTTTACATCTGTCGCCTGTACAGAGCCCTGACCAACCCCACTGAACAGCGCTGGAATGAACCGGAACATCAACTGAGGCTTTCTTCACCAACATCAGTGCCCAGCCATACTAATGGGCACAAATTCCCACAGACATTCTTCGAAGTCTTGTAAGAAGCCTTCTTAGAGGAGCGGCTGTTGTTACAGCTGAAAAGATCACACTTTGTTTTAATACCTTTGGTTGTTTTGGCGATATAGTGTACCTACCTACTTGTACATATATTTTTTACATACCTTCCTGCCTGCCAATCTACCTACCTACCCCCATACTTACCAGCCCATGTTTCTACAGACCTACACCCACAAACAAGCACTTAAAATCAGACTTTAATCTCTTTGACACATTCTGTATGTCATAGGATTGAGACTTGGGATTTGAAGGATTGCTGCAACTTCACTTTTTTGTATGAATAAATAATTGGAACACTTATTTGTTACAGTGCCAACAGTTCGGGGAATGCCTCCCTTTTGTTCCAGCATGATTAGACACGTTTTGACAAGTCTGGAGTGAAAGAACTCCAGTAGCCTGAACAAAACCCTGACCTGAACCCTAATAACCAACCTTGTGATGGATCGGCCCATAATTAGGCAGATATCTCCACAAACACACTCCAAAATCATGTGAAAAGCATTTCCATTAAAGTGGGGGCTGTTATAGCTGCAAGCTTATGATTCAATTCCCAAATACATTTAGTCAAATTCTGTATTTATTTATTTACAGGGTGGGATATAATCTAGCCACTGCACATATGGCTCATTACTGTATTCCTAGTTTGTAGTAGGCATATTTCATTTCTAATTCCACTGAGTAGCTATTAGGTGGAGATGTGAATCTAATTTTACCGGATTGCCTCAGCGTCCACGCCAGCCACTTTCACCGCAGCCAGCATGAAAACATAGCAGCACATATGGTAATTACAATGCTCCACTTAATCAGATATTATGACAGAATTGTATGGAGCGATATGGAAACTCCTTGGCTTGTTGAGCCGCACTAGGCCAGCCAGTCAAAGATTTTGAATAGAATTGCCCGCTGCCCAGCAGCCACTTACTGCTGATTGAAATGCTGAGGTTGCTGAGTTTGTGAACATTTCAACAAACACTCCGTTAAAGCTGGTGATTATTAACTGTGATTAATACAAAGTGCACGCTAAATATTCACAGTACAGTTTACAGGACCACCGGTGGTTGATTGGGTCGAGAAAACTACTGCCAGTGTTAAGAGATCTAACCCAGTAAATGTCCAATCTTACCCAACAGAAAACCCAACGTCTTGTTTGTGTATTAGGATTTTAACATCATGTTTTACACTTTGGTTTCATTCATAACAGGACAGATAGTTACAGGTTACCCATGATTCATTAGTTTAAGTTCAATGTCAAACACCATCTTCAGTTCACCTAAATTACACAATTTTGTACTATGGACCGGGAGAACATGCAAACTCCACACAGAAAGGACCTACATCTGGGAATCAAACCCAGGATCTACCTGTGTGAGGCGACAGTGCTACCCACCGAGCCACTGTGCTGCCCCATAAGACAGTTGTCTGGAATATGTAAAATAAAACATATGGATACAGTTACTATTAGAATATTCAATGAGTAAGACTGAAGCCATGAAATATAACACCAGAAAATTACAGCCACACTGCCTAGGACAGGCCATATTAAACAAGGTGGATTTCATTACAGACGTCTTACGAAAGAATTTCACAAAGTATCACTTAAAATAAGGTCAGAATTTAGAATCTAGAATTGTAAATAATGGGAGCTCGGGGAAACCTGACGGAAACCTGTTTACCCTCTTGAGGTTAAAGACTGCAAGTCGAGACTGCAGTGCCAACAATGCTGCTCCTACTAGATGGGATGGAAACCTAAACGTGTTTGCACTGAAATGTCCAAAACTTACAGTACAACGGACTTTAGCACAGACTGGACTGAACAATGAAGAACTCCAATTATTTTTTGCTAGTTATAACTTTCAATTCAATTTAATTGTGTGTTTGTATGATTTGTGTAAATCCTATTTATTTAAAGTATCCTCCAGGCCACCCAAGAAGGATGGGTCCCTGCTGGGTCTGGTTCCTCTCAGGGTTTCTACCTGTAATTTTAAGGGAGTTTTTCCTTGCCAACGTCGTCCTCGACTTGCTCAACAGGGTTTTTTTTTCTGTTGGTCCTGGATTCTGTAAAGTTGTAAGTTTGAGACCAAGTCCATTGTAAAAAGCGCTATATAAATAAATTTCACTTGACTTGACTGATGCTGGGATCCAGGTTCGAATCCCTAGCGGTAATGTTGGCCAGTCGGGTGTCTAAATACAGACATGATTGTATCTATTGGTTCTATGTCTGAGAGGGGTGTCCTGTCCGTAGCCCTGACCAGGATAAAGTGATCTTGTAAACAGACTATGTGGCAAATCAAACAATGCACATAAAGTAGCCGCATCCCCACATGAATTTGAAAATAAATGTTGCCCAGTACAAAGAGCAGAGAGATTTTGAATAAAACAAGCTGCTCTTTTCTGCCGGGAGGCTTAAACTGGCAAGAAAGTGTAAAATTTCTCTAACCTGTCAGAATTTCAAGCATTGTGTAAAACAAAGTGAATAGCAAACATGGGGATAAATACTTATAAATGATTGATATTTTTATTACTTAGTTTTTTGGTTTTCACTTAGAAAAAGAATGGCTTTGTAGTCAAACGTATACATATCTCAGATTGTGACTATTTATGTAGAAAGGTTGTAGAATAACTATTTTTAAGGCAGTACATGAGCAGACAAGGTTAAGTAGTTAACAAATTTACAGACTGCACATTGAAATTGAATACAATTGGGACAATATGCTCAGACTTTCTTTTTACTAGACACAAACTCACTCACTTTCTTAACTGCTTAACCAATCAGGGATGCGGGAGGGGGGTGGGGGGGGGGTGCTGGAGCCTATCCCAGCTTTTCAATGGGCGCAAAGCACACAGTAACACCCTGGACGGGGCGCCAGTCCATCGCAGGTCAGACACACATACACACACACACCCATTCACCTATAGGGCAATTCATTGTCTCCAATTAACCTGACTGCATGTTTTTTGGACTGTGGGAGGAAACAGGAGCTCCCGGAGGAAACCCACGCAGACACGGGGAGAACATGCAAACTTCACACAGAAAGGACCCGGACCGCCCCACCTGGGGATCGAACCCAGGATCTCCTTGCTGTGAGGCGACAATGCTACCCACCGAGCCACCATGCCACCCACCATGAAATATAAAAACAGAAAATTACAGCCACACTGCCTAGGACAGGCCATATTAAACTAAGTGGATTTCATTAAAGAAATGTGCAAAGCATCACTTGATAAGGTCAGAAATTAGAATCTAGAATTGTAAATAATTGGAGCTCAGGGTGGTGTAGTGGTAAATTCTACTAAACTACTGATGTTGGGATCCAGGTTCGAATCCCAGAAACTACTAAACTAAACTAAAAATAAGTAAATGAATAAATGAATGAATGAATGAATAAACAGTAGGGCAGTCAGTCAACAACACATAATAGTTCCTCAAAATCCATGTAAAACTAGAATATGTCTAATTTTTGCTGTGTGTTTTTTTTAAGTTAAAAGAACATGTTCTTCAGGCTGAATTAAAAGTGAGCAGCTAAATGAATCTCTGGCGCTATATGGACATGTTGTAGTTTACTTGACTTCCCCCATCACTCCCAGTCTAGTTCAAACACGGTTACACCGAGTCTGATGTGGACGTCTAGTACAGAGCAGATCCAGGCTTTGCTAATTAAAGTTGGGTTGCAGCTTCGTTAGCGGAGAGTCCTGGTGATGGAATTTACACATCAAAGCGCCGAGGAAGGAACAGAAGGGAACGACTGAAGGAACAGCGCAGAGATGAAAAACCCAGTAAAAAAAAATGAAATGTACTTGGAATCACTCGAGGGACATTCAAACTCCAAAACAAAAGCAAAAAGATGAAGTGAATATAACAAGAAAAAGAATTACAGACCAAAAGCCACGAAAGGAAAAATATATGAGACAGCGGTTCATGGGGCCAGAGGAAGAGATGGTGCCTTAATTCAAAACCATATATATACACTGATCAGCCATAACATTAAAACCACCTCCTTATTTCTACACTCACTATCAGCTCCACTTTCCATATAGAAGCACTTTGTAGCTCTACAATTACTGACTGTAGTCCATCTGTTTCTCTGCATGCTTTGTTAGCCCCCTTTCATGCTGTTCTTCAATAGTCAGGACCCCCCCACAGGACCACCACAGAGCAGGTATTATTTAGGTGGTGGATCATTCTCAGCACTGCAGTGACACTGACATGGTGGTGGTGTGTTAGTGTGTGTTGTGCTGGTATGAGTGGATCAGACACAGCAGCGCTGCTGGAGTTTTTAAACACCTCACTGTCACTGCTGGACTGAGAATAGTCCACCAACCAAAAACATCCAGCCAACAGCGCCCCGTGGGCAGCGTCCTGTGACCACTGATGAAGGTCTAGAAGATGACCGACTCAAACAGCAGCAATAGATGAGCGATCGTCTCTGACTTTACATCTACAAGGTGGACCGACTAGGTAGGAGTGTCTAATAGAGAGGACAGTGAGTGGACACGGTATTTAAAAACTCCAGCAGCGCTGCTGTGTCTGATCCACTCATACCAGCACAACACACACTAACACACCACCACCATGTCAGTGTCACTGCAGTGCTGAGAATGATCCACCACCTAAATAATACCTACTCTGTGGGGTTCCTGTGGGGGTCCTAACCATTGAAGAACAGCATGAAAGGGGATAACAAAGCATGTAGAGAAACAGATGGACTACAGTCCGTAATTGTAGAACTACAAAGTGCTTCTATATGGTAAGTGGAGCTGATAAAATGGACAGTGAGTCCAGAAACAAGGAGGTGGTTTTAATGTTACAGCTGATCGGTGTATGTATATTTTTGACCCAGTGGAATTTCCCGACAATCCACAATAAAACTGAGCGGTCACACACTAAAAACATGAAGTCATGTCAATTGGAGCTGCTAAAATTGTCCTAAGTGTGAGTGTGTGTGGACGGTGACGGACTGGTGACCTGTCCGGGGTGTTTCCTGCCTTTCGCTCAATAAATCGGACCCACCGCAACCCTGACCAGGATGAAGAGGTGTTAAAACAGGCAAAGAATGATTAAATAATGTATGTAAATATGTATGTATGATATGTTTACATTACTGCATAACGTGTTGCATATATAAAAGCTAGACGATGTATCAGCTGCTTCACTGAAGATGGAAGAGTGGTTAAACCAGCGAAAGCTTCCCTCGGATTCTGGGGCAGAAAAATAAAACAGATGGCCGTGATTCAGACAGCCAGACTTTTCCAGGCTGTATTTCTCCTCGCGGTGGCCACGCTATTTCTCTCCAATCATCTTGTTTACAGCGACCTTTTTTTTAACTCACCTCATTCCACTTCTCCATCTATTGCTCACTTGCTTTCTCTCATGATTTAATTCATAAAGCCTCTCGATCCCTCTCCAATTCTCTCTTCTGGATTTGATGAGTTGTGCCCTCAATTTCAGCCGCGTCGGCTTTGACCTCTTTGTGCTTTTATCCATCCTCTCTGCTGGACTGCAAGTATTCGGTCCTCTTAATGTTAGGAGGACGATACTCGAATACTAAATACAGATGAGGACGTGAGTTTATAGACGCTCAGAGGAACATGTATGTCATGGCAGTCAATGTCTGAAACATGTTTATCATATACATTTACATACATTTATCACCCCTGATATTTACTTCTATGTTCGCTGCTTCATTCACTTTAAATCAGGACCAATAACTCAATATATTTATGCACATTTGAACTTTTTAATCACTTGTTTATATCAGTATTATGAATTAAATCTCTAAGATAAAATCCCCATCCCACTCACACCCACTGTTCCCTCCCGGGTGATGAATGTTTCTTCATTACAATCTCCTCTCATTCTCATCTGCTGCTCATCAGTTCTGCTTCTCTAAACAATTTGGGAGCAGGACGCACGACTACCCCAACGCCTGCCACGTCAGTAAAAGTGGCTAATAAAATAATTAGCAGTGACTGACCTCCGGTAAATTAAGCATATAATTCATTTAGTAAAGTTAATAATTATTATACTGTTAATTATTATTGTTGTTGTTTTTATTATTATTAACTGTTGTTGTTATTATTATTCTTGTTCTTATTATTAATTCATTGTCTGTTTTACCACAGCTTTACCCGAATCAGGGTTGTAGTAGGTGTAATTCATTTGGCGAAAAGCAGGAACCACCCTGGACAGGTCGCCAGTCCATTACAGGACACACACACACACCTAGGGCAGTTTACTATCTCTAATTAATCTGACTGCATGTTTTTGGACTGTGGGAAGAAACCCACGCAGACACATGGAGAACATGCAAACTCCACAAAGAAAGGACCCGGATTGCTCCACCCAGGACCTTCTTGCTGTGAGGCGACAGTGCTATCTACAAGTGACTGAACTCCAGTAAATTAAGCATATAAATCATTTAGTAAAGTTAATTATTATTATACTGTTATTATTGTTGTTGTTGTTATTATTATTATTTGTAGTAGTACTTGTAGTTTTACTGTTATTCTTGTTTTTATTATTAATTCATTGTCTGTTTTACCACAGCTTTATCCGATTCAGGGTTGCAGTGGGTACAATTCACTGGGCGAAATACAGGTTGCCAGTCCCATACAGGGCACACACACACACACCCAAGGCTATGTACTATCTCCAATTAACCTGACTGCATGTCTTTGGACTGTGGGAGGGAACCAGGTGGAAACCCATGCAGACACGTGGAGAACATGCAAACTCCTCAAAGAAAGGACCCAGCCTGCTCCACCTTGGAATCAAACCCAGGACCTTGTTGCTGTTAGGCAACAGTGCTACCCACTGAGCCACTGTGCCGTCCTACTCTTATTCCTATTATTACTACTACTGTTGTTTTCTTCAACTTATTATTATATAGTTGTTGTCATTATATTATTATTTACACCTATAGCTGCTATAACAGTCAGCAGTAATACTGGATGATTAAAATTAAATAAATCAATCTAAAATCTAGTCTGTTGTTTTTTAAATTGCATTGTGGTAAAAGACACTAAACATTTCAGAGATAAAGTTTAACTTGTTGAACTTGAATGCATTACATATTCACAGATCATTTATTTTTATGTCTGATTTTGGTTTGTGTTTGTGTTTTTTATAGACCAGACTGGCATCTGGATAACCGATCTGTGTGGTGATTAAATGGCGTGAAAAGCATCTCTTCAAAGGTCCATAAAGACCAGCGGTTCCACTACAGAAGAGAAACGTGCTGTTACACGGTAAAGATAAAATCGTTCTTAATGTCACTTTGTATTTCTTATTGTTTATAATACTGGTGAATAATTATTGTTAAAAAATGGTTGACCAAACATATTTTTTATGTGCTGTAGCCCACAACAGTGTTGAATGATTTCTGATCTTGTTTTTCCTCTGGCTGTATGTGTTCAATTATTTCAACCCAGCAATTCAGCACACGGCTTTTTCTAATTGTTACTAAATCACCATAAAATTACAAAAATTGGCTGAGACTGTGTGTGTGTGTGTGTGTATGTGTGTGTGTGTGTGTGTGTGTGTGTGTGTGTGTATGTGTGTGTATGTGTGTGTGCTTTACTCCTGCAGGTATATAACGACTCCGGGAGTGATTTAGTAGCTCGCTGGACTTCAGTAAATGCTCACGGTAAGTAATGATGGATCATTTAAGGCTGCAGCTCACGATTCAATAAGTGGGTTGTGGTTTTCACCCCATGGGACTGTACACTCATCCACACTGCTTACTGTTTCTAAACACACCACCAACAGCAACAGCTGAATCGATACTCGACTAAATGGAAGCAACCCAAGCTGTATCACTTCCTTAGACAGATCTACAACCCATACTGCTCCTCATTTGCTACACCTAAGGAAGGATCCATCACTGCTCTGGGCTGACGTGGACGTAAAATGGATTAAAGAGCTGTGGTGTACTTGTAGTTTTACTTTAACACCAAAAACCCAGTACAACATTCTTGCTTTTCATCTTATAATAGACAGAATGCCTTTACTGTCATGTACACATCTTTAATTTCCTTTGGGATCAATAAAGTATCTATCTGTCTGTCTGTCTACCTGTCTGTCTATCTATCCATCCATCTACCTGTCCATCCATCCATTCATCTATTCATCTATCCATCCATCCATCCATCCATCTGTCCATCCATCCGTCCATTCATCCATCTGTCCATCTATCTATACATCCATCTGTCCCATCTGTCTATCCATCCATCTGTCTATCCATCCATCCGTCCATCCATCTGTCTGTCTGTCTGTCTATCTACACATACATATATACACGTGTACAGTACTATTGGTACCCTTGGAGCCAAAAGGTTTAAGGGCCCAACGGCAGCATGACAGAGCCTGGTTTTAAACCCACAACCTACCAATCCAAAGATCTTACCCACTAGGCCCCCCTTGTCCCTACATCTTTCACACATACAGACTTAACATGGTCATTTGTATCACAGGGCAGTTGTAGCCTAGTGGTTAAGGTACTGGACTAGTAATCGAAAGGTTGCTGGTTCCAGCCCCACCCCTGCCAGGTTGCTATTGTTGGGTCCTTGAGCAAGGCCCTCAACCCTCAATTGCTTAGACTGTATACTGTCACAGTACTGTAAGTCGCTTTAGATAAAAGCTGAAAATGTAAAAAAGCATCCATCCGGATTGTCTGGCAAATATCTGGATCCTCCCTCTAGACAAACGCTTCATTAAGTCCATCATCGAATCATTTGTTTAAACCACATGATTTAACGAGTCACAATTAGCGCTGTATAAGACAAAGCTATATAATCCTAAATCAAACACACACACACACACATTCAGTGACTGTAACATTTGCTTTTATAATTTGCCAAATGCTAAGAAATTAATTATTTCTTTAATCTACCTGTTTACTATTTCCTCTGCCACTGGCAACCACGTGATACCACACGGTATTTGTGTCCCAAGACTTTCATTTCACATCAGTCCACAGCACTTTCTTTTGCTGTACAACCTATGGCCAAAAGTATTTGGACATCCCACCATAAGCTTGTTAAGACATCCCATTTCAATAAAACATGGTATTAAAACACTGTGACCTGCTAAAACAACAGCCGCTCGTCTGTCAAGGCTTCTCACAAGATACTGACGGCTGTGGAAGCCCCGCCGCTCCCTTCTGTTTTCCAAATCAGTTCACTTCAATTAAGAACTTACACTTTTCATAGTTTAGTGTGAGATTAAGCTGATTTGGTGGCACAGTGGCTCGGTGGCTAGAACTGTCGCCTCACAGCAAAAAGGTTCTGGGTTTGATCCCCAGGTGGGGTGGCCCGGGTCCTTTCTGTGTGGAATTTGCATGTTCTCCCCATATCTGTGTGGGTTTCCTCTGCAGTCCGAAGACATGCAGGCAGGTGAATTGGAGATACAAAATTGTCCATGACTGTGTTAAATATAAACTTGTGAACTGATAAATCTTGTGTCGTGAGTAACTACCATTTCTGTCATGAATGTAACCAACAAGTTACATGTGTAAAACATGACGTTAAAATCCTAATAAAACAAACAAACAAAGATTAAGCTGATTAGATGAGGAAGAATTTAAAAGTAATAATATAATGAGAACAGAGCACAACTCTTTGTACTTCTAAACTAAAAATCGTTAGAAACCCATTGACACAACATTTAAAATTCACAGACATGCCTCACACGCGGTCAGACCCTTTCAACACCCCGCAATCCACAATCCTCCGCCAATCAATACGTTCATTAACTCCTGATTGTTTCTATAGTTATTCTAAGAGATATAAAATTCTGTCGATCCCTCTTGCTGACGTTTAACTGCACATTTAAGTCTTTAATCTCAACACAATCAAACTAAAAACAACACAACTGAATCTTTATTTTACTTGCACTGTTTTACAATAAAGATTATTAATTAAAGACTGTAAAGTATAATTGCTTTGACTGTGTTTCCTCCGCTGTGTGAGTTTATTATGGTGGGCGGTACAGAGGTGCAACCGCCGGAAAAACACAGCGAGAATTACAAAACCATCTCTGTAATGTTGGTATTAATTATGATCAAGAACGGTGGTGCAGTGTAGAGCGCTGTGACGTCACAGCAAGAATGCCCTGGGTTCGATTCCCCGGCCGGGCAGCCAGGGTCCTTTCTGTGTTGAGTTTGCATGTTCTCCCTGTGTCCGTGTGGGTTCCCTCGGGTGCGCCGGTTTCCTCCCACAAGCCCAAAGACATGCAGTCAGGACAAGTGGAGATACAAAAATGGCCCTAAGTGTAAACGTGTGTGTGTGTGTGTGTGTGTGTGTGTGTGTATATGTCTGCCCCGTGAGGGACTGGCAACCTGTCCTGAGTCTGTTCATTATTAAATAGGGCAGCAGTCCTGATGAGCATGTGACCCCCTGTAACCCCCCACAGCAAATCTTATTGCAGAGACATTCTCACGTTCACACCTCAAGCTTTAAGTCGTTGCTCTACACAACAAATCCTCGTGAAAGCTCATAAAACCCTTATTACATGCATAAGCAGCCCATGGAAACTGCAACAGAACAGACATAAGATGACATAAGGCAGCAAAGGAATGAAGGCTAAAGGAAAAAGAACAAAGCCGAGTGTCAGTCGGGGTGTGATTATTATCTGAAAAGCAGAAGCAGGAGTCAAAGTGCGGCTCTTAAGTACTGCTGTCAGAGCGTAATAACACCCTTCCTGTTTAAAGCAAACTGCCGACACAGACAGCACTAACATTACCTTCCTCACATCAGCATTACATCACATCCACACAGAGAGAGAGACGGGGAGAGAGACAGAGAGGGAATGAGAGAGAGACAGAGAGAGAGAGAGAGAGAATGAGAGAGAGAGAGAGAGAGAGAGAGAGAGAGAGAGAGAGAGAGAGAGAGAGAGAGAGAGAGAGATCATATCAGATATCAGAGATACAGATCAACGAGCACACGCTGATGGTTTAATCATTATTATTATTATTATTATTATTATTATTATTTCAGTGTTTTATAATTATTAGTGTTATGATTACATAGTTTTATTATTGTTAATTATCATAGTGTAATATTATTATTATTATTATAGTGCTTTATTATTATTATTATTATTATTATTGCAGTGCTTTGTTATTATCATTATTATTAAACATATTTATTATTATTAGTGTTATTATTATTATTATTATTATATTATTATTATTGTTATATTATTATTATAAATGGCATTAGTGGTAGAAGTTATTATTATTAGTGTTATTGTTATTGTTAATGATGGTGTTAATGGTAGAAGTAATAATCATAATGAAGTATTGCAGTGTAGTATATTTTATTATTATGTTTTATTTGATTATATTTTATTAGTATGTTGGTGTTGTTATTTTTATTTTATCTTCTGTTTACCTGTGTCCATTTATGTTTAATGTGGTTGAAATAAGGGCACTGTCCAGGCTGCTGGTATTTCTTTACACCAAACTTATTAAACTGTGTATTTAGACCTTGCTTTGTGCACAGGGGCACAGTCATACCAATCTGTGGGAATTTGTGCCCATTTATGTTTAATGTGGTTAAAATAAGGGGACTGTACAGGCTGCTGGAGTTCAACTAAACCAAACGTATTAAACCATTGCTTTATAGAGCTTACTTTGTGCACAGGGGCACAGTCATGCTGGGTCTGTGGGAATTTGTGCCCATTTATGTTTAATGCGTCTGAAGTAAAGTTACTGAGCAGGCTGCTGGTATTTCTCTACACCAAACTTATTAAACTGTGTCTTTATGGGGCTCATTTTGTCCACAGGGGAACAGAAAATGACCCGATTAGAACTGTTGCCACAAAAATTGGAGTCATATTATTTATTTAGCAGAGGAGTTTTATGTGGAGTGTAGGAACAGAGATGATGAAGTGTACCAGGCAACAGATGCGCTACAGTCAGTAATTGTATAGCTGCAGTAATTGTATGGTTCATAATCAATGTACATTTAATATGTTTGTTTAAGATAAAAAGACATAATTTTTGATATTAATAAGTACAAAGTTAAGCAGCTGGGTGGCAGAGTAGTCTATTACGCTAACCCACCACCCCTAAGATGTGGGTTTGAATTTCTGGAGGGCTAGCCAAAGCCCTGCAATGGATTGACGCCCTCTCCAGGGTATTCCAGCCTTGTGTCCAGTGTTTCCTGGTAAAACTGGACTCGCCACGACCCTGACCAGGATGAAGTGTGTAAATGTGGAGTGGATGTATGCACTGGAAATACAATAAATAACAAAAATATTATTTAAATATGTTTTTCTCCTCACTGTCTGTGTGTGAGGTGCGTGTAGGTGTGTGTGTGTGTGTGTGTGTGTGTGTGTGCTTGTCTACAGCTCCTCTCCCTGGAGGTCTGAGCTTAATGTGGTGCACATGAACAACCTTTACTGTCAAAATAGTGCAACTCTAACTCTAACCACACTCTCACACACACACACACACACACACACACACACACACACACACACACACACACACACACACACACACACACAAAGCAGAGGGGCATCTCACACAGTATGACTCCAAACACTGTCCGCTGTCCCCTTCTCTCAGCCTTACTGTCACTATTTGAATTTTTTAGCCCATCCTAGAGCACACACACATACACACACCGACACACACACACACACAGGGCAATTTCAGTAGCTCCAGTCAGCCTACAGTGCAGTCAAACTACAGCTATTTAGAGCTATGGGCACAGAGAAGTCTCCCGTTCTGCTCACTACTGAGAAATCAAGAAGCCGTGCAGCAAAAATAAGCGATCTTACAGACCCTTTATGTTATTTTAGATCACTGGTGCACTTCTGACCCAGCACAGATACAGAAAACCTATAAACATCTCAGAAGATCTGACCACATCTGACCGCACTCACACAGCACACAATGTGTTCATCGAGCTCCCATCTGGCCGGCGCTTTAGGAGCATCCAGTCGAGAACAAACAGATTACAGAGCGGTTCTTATCTGCCGTCTGTCATGATGTCTGGACGGACTACAGGTCAGCGCCTGACCCTTAACACCAAGTCACTTCAGTCACTGATATGCTGCACTGATTATTATTTCATATTATTTTACACACTTTGGTTACATTAAGGGCGGCACCGTGGCTAAGTGGGTAGCACTGTCGCCTAACAGCAAGAAGGTCCTGGGTTCGATCCCCAGGCGGGGCGGTCCGGGTCCTCTCTGTGCTCAGTTCAGTGATGGATAATTTTGTATCTCCAGTTTACCTCACCTGCACGTCTTTGTACTGTGGGAGGAAACCGGAGCTCCCGGAGGAAACACAGAAAGAACTCAGACCACTCCACCTGGGAATTGAACCCAGGATCTTCTTCCTGTGAGGCGACAGTGCTACCCACCGAGCCACTGTGCTGCTCTGAAATATGTTGTGCATGTTTAGAGCATTTAGAGGAACCATCACCAACATAGTTCAGATAAAAGCCTGCTGATCAAACCCTTGCATGCACTTCAAAATTCACTCACTCACTCACTCACTGTCTTAACCGCTAATCCAATTAGGGCTGTGGGGGGTGCTGGAGCCTATCCCAGCCTTTCAATGGGCGCAAGGCACACAGTACCACCCTGGATGGGGCACCAGTCCATCGCAGGGCACACACACACACACCCATTCACCTACAGGGCAGGTCTCCAATTAACCTGACTGCATGTTTTTGGACTGTGGAAGGGAAACCGGAGCTCCCGGAGGAAACCCACGCAGACATGGGGAGAACAAGCAAACTCCACACAGAAAGGACCCGGACCGGGACCTTCTTGCTGTGAGGCAACAGTGCTCACTTCAAAATTGAGATCTCTATTTCCTTTTTTACCCCACACTTTGCCATGATTGGTCATTGATGACACATCATCCCTACCTAGCAAGCTCCAATACTCCATTACTACCCCCCCCAGTCCCCCGTCCCCCGTCCCATTTTTTGGACACTGCTCTCCAATACGTTCCATATTCAAAGCAAGGTGGACGTCATCTCAGTGTATGAACTTCTAAATCAGTCACAAAATTGTCACAAATTGTCGCAAACTAGCACAGATATGCCATGTTCACTAACCTGTGCTTCCTGTTTTCTGTCCTCAGAGCCTGTCGTCTCTCACATCAGAAGATGCTTTGTTTGGTCCTCTCCTCCTCTGCTTCAGCGGGGGAAAAACAGTTCTTCTGTGGTCAGTCCAACAGTCCGTCTGGTGCCAACTTGGCTTTGATGAGCAGCTGAGATCAGATGATAAGATATGATGTCGGGAAGAAAACGAGAGAGAAGGAAAGATGAGTTATGTTCTCTGAGAGGACTCTAAATCATTCTGTTTGCAGAACGCAAATGCCACTTGGCTTGCCTAATTAATCTGATTCTAAATACAGTGGCAGACTTGGAATAGTCTGTCACTTCAGTGACATCAAGCTGAGAGAGAAAACCAGCAAGGCTGCGAGCGGTGGAGAGTGAGAGAGAGAGTGACAAAACAGGAGAAATACAACAACGTTTAGCGAAGAGCTGACGCCAAAAGTTTACATTCATTTTGAGAGACATACGCTATATGGCCAAAAGTATTTGGACACCTGACCATGAGCTTGTTACACAATCTACTATTAAAGAATAATATATCAATTTATTTATTTATTAGGATTTTAACGTCATGTTTTACACTTTGGTTACATTCGTGACAAAAACGGTAGCTACTCGTTACACAAGATTTATCAGTTCACAAGTTTAATGTCAAACACAGTCTTGGACAATTAACCTGACTGCACATACTGTAGGAGGAAACCCACACAGACACGGGGAGAACATGCAAACTTCACACAGAAAGGACCCGGACCGCCCCACCTGTGGATCGAAGCCAGGACCCTCTTGCTGTGAGGTGACAGTGCTACCCACCATGCCGCCCTAAAGAATAATAAAGTGACCTCTAGTGTGTAACTAAAACAACAGTCACTTTTGTGAGAAGGCTTCTAACGAGACTTTGAAATATGTCTGTGGGAATTTGTGCCTGTTCAGTCTGAGGAGCATTTCTATAGCAGACACGGTGGCTCAGTGGGTAGCACTGTCGCCTCACAGCAAGAAGGTCCTGAGTTCGATCCCCAGGTGGTGCAGTCCAGGTCTCCGGTTTCCTCCCACAGTCCAAAGACGTGCAGTCAGGTAAATTGGAGATATAAAATTGTCCATGACAGTGTTTGATATTAAACTTGTGAACTGATAAATATTGTGTAATGAGTAACTACCGTTTCTGTCATGAATGTAACCAAAGTGTAAAACATGATGTTAAAATCCCAATAAACAAACATTTTTATAGCTGGGCACTGATGCACAGGGGCGCAGTCATGCATCGATACCTTTTCTATATAGTTTATGTGTCACAGAAGTCTTGGGATTCCTGCTAGAGATGAGGAGGTACAGAAAGAAAGGAAATAAAATGAGAGAAAGGGGATTAAAAGGGGACAAAGCAAGAGCTAGGAAGAGAAAGTAGTGAGCTTGAGATATAAAGAGGGAAAACAGGAGAGAGAGAAGAAGGGAAGTAAAAAGAAGGAGAAATGAAAGGTGTTAAAGAGAAGAAGGTCATGATAAAAGAAAGGAGGTGGACAGATGGATAAGGAGGTCAACACAGAGGAGAAAGACGGGTGTAAAGAAAATGGCAAGAAGGTAAATATAGAAAAATAGGAGCCGAAGAGAGAAAGTAGAGAACGTAAAAAGATGGAGAGAGGAAGGACGCAGGATAGGTTTCCTCATCAGTCACTGACTAATGGGTAAGATGGACTGTGATGGACGTGGGATCAGGATAATGGGAAAAGAGAAATGAGGATGATCGAGAAACAAGTGAAAATGAGCGAGAGGAGAAAGCGAGCAGTGAGAAGTAAAAGATCTCAGAATTAAAGCCTGAGGGGAGGAGGAGAGGAGGAAACTCTCCTCCTCTCCACGGAAGGCCGTGATGCTGTAGGAGGATTTGTGCCTGCTTTAATGTTGTTGTCCCTGGCAACAGCCACTTTCTCTCTCTCATATATACAGTACATATATATATATATATATATATATATTATATATATTATATTTTTTATATTTTCTCTCTCTCTCTCTCTAGAGTACATGGTTGGTTGCTTCCCCCTCACTGTTTGCTTGCTCTGTAATTACTACACGCTTCTTGCGAGACCACCTTGACTTTTCAATCTGTGTTCCTGCCTCCTCTGATTTCACCTCACACACCAGCACCCTCCAGCTCTCCTGCTCTTTATTTAAGTAACGCAGACACCTGAGGCGCGCCCGAGTGTTGCTGCCAATAACGTGCCGGTTGTGTAAGCATCACTAGCAACAAACTAGTGAAACCGTGTCTTTCTGGACTTTCTGGAAGCATGTAATTCATTAGAAAGGATGTCCACATATTTTATAAAATATTGTAGATTATCATAAATGGTTCATTTAGTGCAGTTTTTCCGGATTCATTTCATTCGTTCATCCCTGAAATACATTTGAGCAGCAGGAGATTCTCTTTCTCTTTATGTGTGTGTCTCCCTCTCTGTCTCTCTCTCTGTCTCTCTCTCTGTCTCTCTCTCTCTCTCTCTCTCTCGACTTTAATTCCTTCTTTCTTTCTTTCTTCTCTGTCAGTAATGAGCTCTCAGTTGTCGTTAGTAGCCGTGAGGGGAATTATGTGTCAGTCAGAGAAAACACGGTGCCCACGTAGTGCAAGTCAGAAACGCCACTCAAAGCTCCAGATCAGCATGCGAATGTCACCAACACACCCACATACACACCTTCACATGGACTGTATACACACATGCACCTCACAGCCCACCCTGGCACAACACTCAACAAATAACCCTGCAATGATTACCGTTCTAACAATAATAATAATAAGTACCACTAATACTGTTACTATTACTGCGAATAATAATAATAATAATAATAATAGTAATATTAATAACAAAGTATAGTACTAATATTACTTCTACTACTAGTATTATTGCTAGTAATACTGTAATACTTCTATTGCTACTAATATGATTACTACTATCGCTACTACTTATAATAATAATAAAGTATAGTACTAATATTACTTCTATTACTAGTACTATTGCTAGTAATCCTGTAATACTACTGCTAGAATGACTACTACTGTTACTACTACTACTAATAGTAATAATAACACCAATAATTAAGTATAGTATTAATATTACTTCTACTACTAGTACTACCGCTAGTAATCCTGTAATACTACTTCTAGAACGACCACTATTGCTACTATTACAATATACTATTACTACTGATAATACTACTATCAATAAAGTACAGTACTAATATTACTACTACTACTAGTACTACTGCTAGTAATACTGTACTACTACCGCTAGAACGACTGCTACTACTACTACTACTAATATTAATAATAATAGTAATACTACTACTACTTTACTACCACTACTAATAATAATAATAATAGTAGCAATAATAGTAATACTACTACTACTACTACTACTGCTAATAATACTACTACTGCTAATAATAATAATAGTAATAATAATAATAATAATAATAATAATAATAGTAATAATAATAGTAATAGTAATAATAATAGTAGTAGTAATAATAATAATAATAGTAATAATAATAGTAGTAGTAATAATAATAATAATAGTAATAATAATAGTAGTAGTAATAATAATAATACAGTAGTAATAATAATAATAATAATCAGTAAAGTAATAATACTTCTTCTACACTTACTACTACTGAAATACAGATGTTTGGGTAAAGAACTATTAAAAGCATTTTTTTTCTGAACCTAGATGTTTTGAGCTCACCATGAAAATAATCCAGCAGTTTAAGACTAACATTCAAATTGCAAGGGTTTAAGGTGCTTTACCCTCTACAGTGCACAATATGATCAACAAATGTTTTGGAGAAAGGGTGATAGCACAATGTGTATTTGTTTGTATGTTTTAAACATGCTTTTTAAAATATTTTACATTATATGATGTGATTTTCAAACTTAAGGTTTGTATATTTTAAATGTGTGAGGCGTCGGTCCTTCTCTTCGCTGAGAGTTAGTCCTGGTCCTACTTTAAGCTCAGAGTAACTTAAACCATTAGAATCATTGGAAAACGATCAGGAATCGTTCTGAGAAGCTTGATAACTCTGTTCTCTCCCCGTGAGCGTTTTCCCGCTTTCTCAGCGTCTAACGGGTGGAAACAGAATTAGATTAGGTCTCCTACAGTGTCCAAGCAAATCATTTCTCACTTTGACTCGTTTTGTTCAATTCTGGTGAGAGTGAATAATCATTTCCTTCATTTTTGACGTCCTGCAGATACCACTCTGTTATTTTGGCCTCGTTCTCTGTTGCTTTCTTGGAAGATTTTAAAAGAGCCGCTGCTCGTAAACCAGCTACTTCATCCTCTGATTTGTCACTAATATGCAGTGGATTCTATTAGTAGCTGCTTTATGATGTATGTGAATCAAATACAGATCTGATTAGTGTTTGTCTCAGATTTCAAAGATGACATTATTCTTCACAATAAGTAAAGAAAGATGTCATTTACTGACAGGGGCAGTTGTAGTTTAGTGGTTAGATACTGGACTGGACTAGGTCGCTGGTTCAAGCCCCACCACTGCCAGGTTGCCACTGTTTGGCCCCTGAGCAAGGCCCTTAACCCTCTATTCTGCTGAATGCCAAAAATTTTAATGATAGATATGATACATAAAAAAGCATGTACATTAAGACAGCCTGGTGTTGGATATGCATGTGGTATTTCTTTTAAATAAAGTTAATTTACTGATTTATACATGATAAATATCAATTTTATTACAAATGTTTTATTAAGGTGAAGTATTATTTATGTTTTATGTTATCACTGTGATATTAAACTACTAGCAATTTTACAGTTTTACCAATTTTAAAGCTGTATGAAGCCACTTCAGTATTATTTTGGCTGTGTTGCTCTTTTTTAGAAAGATCTTTGGGTTCTGCAGACAGTTCCTTGGACTTCATGGCTTGGATTTTGTCCTGACAATGCAGCGTTCCTTGTGGACCCTCATAGACGGGTGTGTGCTTCTTCAAATGTCCATTCAATTTAAATTGAGACAGGAAGACTTCAACTGAGTTTGAGACACAGCTCAAGGATAATCAAAGATAATTAAAGTGAACAGGATGCAACTGACCACGATTTGAGAGCCAAAGCCAAGGGTGTGATACCTTCAGACCGAACGATAAATTAACTTCAGCATCCAAATGTCAGAACCTTGGACAGCAAACACAAACACACACACACACACACACACACACACACACACACACACACACACACACACACACACGTTCAGGGATCTGACATGCAGAGCTTAACATTACAAAAACATATCTTCTCAATCCTCGTTCACTTACTGACCCGGCAAAAAAGCTACAGTTCTATTAGGATTTGTGCCAGTTGTTTTACACTAACATGGTCGGTTTATTTCTGCTTACATTTGCATCATTTCATATTTTGGATCTACACGTCTTTGCCAAAAGACCTACACAAAAAGGTTTTTTACCTGAGCATCCACTCCTGATGACCTCTGGTCATTCCCAACAACAGCACATACAAAACTGACTGATGTTCTACCCTGACTCATTTCTCTCGAGCCGTGTACTGGGATTCTGTTGTCCTCCCTGGGCCTTGTTGTGCCCTGTGTGAAGAGGGGTCATGTCGTCCCTGAGGACTGTTGGTGTGAATTGATGGGGCAGAAGGGATTTCAGTAAGTCGCTGCTGTTTTCTGGTATTTTACTGCTGGTCTTTAATTGTATCGGTCTGTTCCACATTCAACTGCTGGTGTATAATTCAATTAGTCTGTAATTTACTGCTGTGCTGTAATTCATTGTTTTGTATTTTGTCATTTACGTCCTGCTCTGTAGTTTAAGTGCTGTTCCACTGTTCTGTAATTTACTGTTTTGTAGTTTAGCACTTACAGTTACATTATTCACTGCTGTTATGTAAATGACCACCAATACATTATTGATTGCTGTTCTGTAATTTATTGCTGTCCTGTAATCTGTTGCTCTTCGGTAATTTGTTGCTGTTCTGCAGTTTGTTGCTCTTCTGTAATTTATTGCTGTTCTATAGTTTGTTGCTGTTCTGCAATTTATTGCTGTTTTGTAGTTTATTGCTGTTTTTAAATGTATTGCTGCTCTGTAATTTACTGATGTTTTATAATTTGTTGCTGTTCTGTAATTCACTGCTGTTCTGTAATATATTGCTGTTCTGTAATTCACTACTGTTCTGTAGTTTATTGCTGTTCTGTTATTTATTTGCTGTTCTGTAATTAATTGCTGTTCTTTAATGTATTTTTGTTGTGTAGTTTATTACTTGAAAGTTATTGCTATTCTGTAGTTTATTACTTGTAAATAATTGCTTTTCTGTAGTTCATTGCTGTTCAGTAGTTTATTTATTGTAATTTGTTGCTGTTCTGTAATTCATTGCTGTTCTGTGGTTCATTGCAGTTCAGTAGTTTATAACTTGTTCTGTAATTTGTTGCTGTTCTGTAATTTACTGATGTTCTATAATTCATTGCCGTTTTGTAGTTTATTTGCTGTTCTGTAATTCATTGTTCTGTAGTTTGTTGTTGTTCTGTAATTAATTGCTGTTATAAATTTGTTGCTGTTCTGTAGTTTGTTGCTGTTCTGTAATTAATTGCTGTTATTAATTTGTTGCTTTTTTGTAATTTATTGCTGTTCTTTAATCCAGTGCTGTTCTTTAATCCAGTGCTGTTCTGTAACTCATTGCTTTTTTGTAGTTTATTGCTGTTTGCAGTTTTTAAGTTTATTGCCGTTCTGTAATTCACATTCACTGCTTTTAGCTCTGCTGCTAGCACTGCTAGCTCTGTGCTCGTTTGCTACTCTCATCAGCGTGTTATTTAATAATGAGTACGTGTTTAGAATATTAATTAGCCTGCACTTTTTAGTTGTGTTTGTTGAACCATTCATTTGAACGCGCAGGAGAAAATAAGTGCAGATTTATTCAGCCCCTCCAGCAGCCGCTCACCATCTGCAGATGTGTAATGTGTGTGTTCTGAGTGCAGAATTCACCATCCAGTCAGAAAGTGGGAGTCTATTCACAGATTTATCAGGCCTGAATGCAGACGGTGCATTTTTACACCAACACCACGTCTGATGTCACAGTATCAAACTGCTTTCTGTTCTGTGCTACCGTTGTGTTGTTGAACAGCATATACAGTGTCCATAAGTATGTAGACACCCCTCCTTAGCATTAAGCTCAGGTGCTTTAGTCATAAAATAAATGACATGCTTACGACATTGTGCCAAGAGTTTGGGGAAGGTCTTATTCTTTTCCTTCAAGGGGGGGTAAAAATATGTTGGTAAATCTGGGGTGGAAGAACTCTAGTGGCCTGCTCAAAGTGTTGACCTCAAACCCCATCAAACACCTTTAGAATACACTGGTACACCCATTCCAGGTCAGGTCCAACAACCTCACAAATGCTTTTTTGGGACTTTTTTGGGACTAAATTCCCACAGACACTGTTGTTGTACCTAATCACTGGAGCATTATTATCTGTGTACAAAAGTTCCACTTCACAGTCTCTGTATGTTAACAGCCTTCATGAACATGATTAAAATGCCCATGAGAAATGCACACAAGCTTAAGATCACCATGAGTAACACCGAGTGGTAACTAGAGGGGTATAAAGAAGCATTTTTAAGCATTTTTGGAGAAGCAGATTTGTTCTTTGGAGTAATATATCACGCTTTAGCATCTGACAGCCTGACTGATGAATCTTGGCAGAGTAGATGCCAAGAGAGCACCAACTGTCCATTTCGGTTGACAGAGACTAATGGTCTGGGGCTATTTTTAATAGTTTAGGCCTGCTGAATAGAAAACATTAATGCTAGAGCACCCAAAGACTTTCTAGAGAACTGTATTCTGCCAACTTTCCTTTTAGAAAGTCTAGAAAATTAACACATTTACTTGAACTCTGAATCATTCTGGCTTTTAAAAGCAGGCGTCTAAAGTAAAAGCTGAGCAAAAGTGAACTTTGCATGTTTGGCAAGATCATGGGACGTAAAGTGTGTTTTTTATACTTTTGAATTGATAGGAGGATAATTGCATCCACAATAAAATAACCTATTACATCAAATGTCTCCTCACTGAGCCATGTTCTGCACCACCAATTACAAACAGACCCCCTTTCAATGACCCATGAGGGACGAATTAGACACACGTTCTGCGCCCGTACCGCGAAGCATCGTGACAAGTCATCCAGCTGTGTGTATAAGCATCGCAGAGACAAAGCGACATTGCCTAGGGCTCATCCGAATTTTTCATATCCTTCATATCAGAAAGAATAGACATCAACTGGCCCTGCTCCGACCAGGGATTGTGGGAGCTGATTTGTGTAATAAAAACACAGACCCTGTTACTCGGTCTGACATAAGCAGTGACCTGATTTCTTTTACAGGGCACATTTGCTCACAGGGCACCTGCTAAACCCTGCGGTGATAAACGCAGGAGAAAATCAAGCTCAAGAACTAGTTAGTAATTAAGGCTGCACTTGACATTGTTTTTATTGTAAACACTTCCACTCCAAACTCTTCTGGATCAATTTATCAACAATTAATTAGGCATGGCAGCATTAGGAATGGGCATACATATTCAAATAAACAAATATAGCAGTAGATCATAGGATGCTAGCATTGAAATCCTACTCCAAAGTGCATGCAAACTCAGACTGGGGTGACGGTCCACCTATCACCAAAAAAAAAACATCATGGCAGTGGAGTCCAAAGTCCAGTGGTGGTGTGCTTTGCAGTACTCTAGCTAACATCTGGCATTGCGCATATAGATATTAGGCTTGTGTGCAGCTGCTTGGCACACAACACAATTTATGAAGCTCCTGCCATTGCCTGATTAATATACATTATATAAGATACAAGACTTTTACCCACACACCTAGAAAGCACTTATCGGCCCTCGGCTCCCGGGCATGGAAGACTCGTGGCATCACACGGAGGGTGACCAGACATCCTCTTTTTTCTGGACATGCCATCTTTCTTGGACCTTAAAAAATACGCCCACCCAGGATTTCTAAATAATCCCACCCACCTCAAACACATTTAAGATTCTGGGTAAAACTGACAATTAAAAATAAAGGTTTGTGACGTCTGTAAATGAGCATTTCTTCATGTACAATTAGAGCTTCCTACCGCTGGGTCTGTTAGCATGAATATGCACGGAGAGACGTTCAATCAGTCTGGACTAGTTTTTAACAAGTCTGAGCAAGCCTCTATTTCATTTCCCTTTCTAAAAAGCAGGAGTAAAATGATGTGAACAGGCAGTGAATCAGCAGTAAATTAATTCCTCTTCCATGATGCTGCGTGTATTCTAGCACCTACACCTGGGAATTCAATATGGTCGGGTTAATGGAAAAATCCCACTGTGCTGCCGAGCCTCCGGGAGTTTTTCTTTCCCCATCTATTCCTCCTCCTTAGAAAAGCTTCTTTAAATCTAGCAGACGGAAAATGTCCGTTTACGGTTTAACATAGGTGTCCCCTCACTTAGGCTGGATTTTAATGGCCTGGCTGTCGGCCTGGAATTGCGACCGTGAACACCGTGTACACCTGAAGAACGAAATCAGATCAGGATCAAAAGTGCCCGGCGTTCCATTTACTGTTTATTACCTGTGTTAGACTGGAACACCTGAATGAGATCCTGAAAGGTTATATTTGAAAATAGCTTCTTTACAGTTCTGATCATTGTTCACATTCATGTACAGACTTCTATGTCAGGAAATAAGACCTGGCTTTCGTCAGCATTCCAATTCACCTCAACCGTATTGGATAAGGACTGGATTGGTTTAGTTAAGGACTTCCTAAAGGCTAGTCAGATTCCTACACACTAAACTTGCCACACTAATTCTTTATGGATCTTGGTTTGTGCACTGGGAAATTTGTAAGCTGTAACAAGAAAGGACACAAATTTAAACCCAGAACTATCAAGAATGTCATCAATTTCTGCAGCAGTAAGACTTCCCTTCAGTAGAAATATGTTTTATATTTATAATGCCTCTCTATCTGCCAATCAGGGTCCTTACACAGCTTTTAAAGACCTCGCCCACATTGTCTGGTCATTTCGCACTACAAATTATGCCTGCTAGATGGCGCCTAGCCGACCACTGGCAAAGACGAGTTTCGAACCGAGGAGTTCAGAATCTCGGCGCTGGTGTAATGACCGCTGCGCCACCTGGGCGCCAATAACGTAATATTATATCTCATTTACCATAACTTACAGTCACCATTATGCTGACGTTATGTAGGTAGTTTTTCTAGACTACCATTGCTTTAAAGTCCTACAGTGGTGTCCTTTACACCACTCTAGCTAACACTTGGCAATGTGCATAGTGATCTTATGAAACCTATTCCAAGTTTCAACACTCTGAGCTCATAAACATCGACTAGCTAGCAAAATACATATTGTGAGGACATGACAGAACACATTGAGTGTGTTCGAAAAGCTAGTGAGCTCTCTACATAGACAGCATTTTACGTCATCCTGTGCTGCGCTCCCGAGAAGGAGGCTGTTCGAAATCCTAGATGCCTTAAAATCCTCACTTCTGAGGCATCTTAATATTTCAATGTTATTTTGGCTCACGAACGAGTGAGCATCCGAAGCGTCCTTAGTGATCAAGGCAATCCCAGCATTCATTGCGGGTCGGGTGCTCTTCTCTCACAGAAAAATAAACATGGCTGGCGGGGCGGAGAAACGAATGGAGTTATTTTCAAACGTAAATAAAATATTACTGATTTTTAACTTGTATAAACTTGTACCGAGTGTTTTTATTTGCAAGTTCGGGCTCATCAGGAAATGTAACCGTTATCGGTACATGAAGGAAGATTTTATATTGACGTTAGCGTGCTGTGCTACCTCAGTTTATTGGTTTTAATGGCAAGATGCTAAATGCTAAATGCGAAATGCAAAACCCGATGGAATCGCTGTCTAAGTAGCGTGTTCAAATAACCTGCCTTATAAGTCATTGACTTATTAGAATCCTCTCTACTAAGGCAGCTGCCTATGTAGACAGTAAGACAGCATGGCAGCTCCCTAGGTTTTCGAACACACCCAATATGTGCTGTAAAAGCATCATTACCTATAAAGGAAATAACTCTTCAGTTAAACCAGACAAAAATATAACATGAAAGGAAATCTGTGGAAAGTGTGTGAGAGTAAACAGTGAGTTTCTCCCAGCTTAATCATACCCACTGTGAAGAATGTAGGTGGGAGCATGATGACATGGAGATGCACAGGAGGAGCACAGTCATCCTGGAAGAGGAAAAGATCTCTGCCAAACTGTTGCCACAAAGCTGGAAGCATGTAGATACACATGTGAGCATAAGCTATAGAGCTTAAACACCTGGACTTTATAATTAGGAGTGGTGGCTACATACGAGGGTGAGGGTGGGAGGAGTAGTAATCGGTAGAGTCTGAGAAACTAAAAGGCGCTTATAGTCCGGATTTAGCGCCATCTGATTTCCACCTTTTTAGATGCTCAAAGAAGCTTTAAGGGGAAGAAGATTTTCATGTGATGATGATGTGAAAGTGGTGCATCAGTGGCTACAGTCATATGACTTTGGCTGGGATACCTTTCTCAACTTGGTAAATCTGATTCACAGAGCCTCGAGCATGCCTGGTCATTACTGGCATGATGCAGAGTCTCCGCTAGCATCCGTTTACTACAGGGTGGCACGGTGGCTCAGTGGGTAGCACTGGCACCTCACAGCAAGAGGGTCCTGGTTTTGATTCCCAGGTGGAACATTTTTTTATTTTTTTTATTTCTCCAACCTTTTTCCCCAATTGTCTCCCCTAATCTAGTCGTGTCCAATTACCCCGATTGCATCCTCCACTGATTCAACCCTCCACCGCTGACTGAGGACACTTCTCCCCCTCCGACATGTGCTCAGTACAGACTGCATTTTTCACCTGCACGAGTTGAGTTCATATATACCGATCAGCACTGTGCACGGAGAGCCACACCTGATCAGCATTATTCTTCAGTCCTGTGCAGGCACCATCAATCAGCCAGCAGGGGTCGTAATTGCACCAGTTATGAGGACCCATGATCCGACTTGCCCCTAACCCCATGAACAATAGCCAATCATTGTTCATGCAGCCGCCCAGCCAAGCCAGATGGCAGAGCTGAGATTCGATACGATGTATTCAAAAACCCAGCTCTGGTGTGCTAGTGTATTTTACCACTGTGCCACCTGAGGGGCCGACTGTGTTTGACATTAAAATTTGAACTGATGAATCTTGTACAACGAATAACTATCTGTCCTGTCATGAATGTAACCAAAGTGTGTAAAACGTTGAAAAATGTTAAAATCCTAATAAATAAATAAATAAACCTTTTACTACAGGAGTAGAACTGAAAATGGGTTGATTTGGTTTTTCTTGCCATATGAAGCTTTGGGATTTCTCTTGGCTCGAGGAAACGTGCGTGTGGGAAGAATTTGTGTGGCAATATGGAACACGAGCAAAAACAAAAAATGTAAAACCAAAGTAGGACAGACAGGCCTCCCAGAATGCACTTGTATTAAATGCAGGTGGTGTTTTAGTATGCACAGCACATGGGCAATCTCTGAGAGGCAATCACCTTTTAATTGAAAGAGGTGATGAGGAGAAGAGGGAGGCATCAGAAAATTCCTGATTACGCACCGCTGCAAATCTCTCCTTTCTCATTGCTCATGCTCACCGGTGGGTGATTGGGGGGGAAACGGTGTTGGCACCGAGCATCGCAGATGGCAGATGGTACCCACTCTCTTTCTCTTTCTTTCTTTCTTCTGTACGATCATAAACGCAAAGCTAACTGCGTGTTCTTTCTCATTGTAACACATGCACACGCTCAGCATCTAAAAATTTTAAATCCTGAATATTCATCTCTCTGTTTACAAGGGCTTCAGTGATTAGCACAACTGGGAATTTAACCCATGTGCCTACATAAGCACCCCACCACACAAACACATGTTGATCTGTCTACCGGAAGTCCTGACCAGATTTAATCCCATCCTTGATATGACTATATTCACTTATTTATTTATATTTTACTCTCTTTGGTTACATTCATGACAGGACAAGTAGTTACTGGTTACAGATTCATCATGTACACTTTTGTATCTTCAATTTACCTCACTTGCACGTCTTTGGACTGTAGGAGGAAACCAAAGCTCCCGGAGGAAACCCACACAGACATGGGGAGAACATGCAAACTTGACACAGAAAGGAAAGAATCAACCCAGGACCTGTGAGGCGACAGTGCTACCCACCGAGCCACCGTGCCGCCCCAACCTGATTATATAGTGTAAAGGGTTTAATCAGCGAATAATTTAGAAAGTTCCAACAACACTGCTGCACCTGATACACTCATACCAGCACTATGGTAATACCCAATGGTGGCCTCTTGGTGGTGTTGGGGCAATTGTCTGATCACAAATCCAGTGCCATAACCACTGAGCTACCACTGTCTATTCAAATGATTGATTGGTGTTTACGTAATCAAAGAAAATGAAACATTTTTAAGGCTCTTTCTCTCTTTCCTCTCTCCCTCTCTCTTTAGTCTGATGGGCAGACCACATCCACATCCACCTAATTTCTACAACCATAATCACCCTCATAAAGCAGCCAATTCCACACAGAAAGCCCACACAACAAGACTCTGCAAAGAAAGAAAAATATGAAACATTTCCAGGTCAGAGCCCTAATAGACCTCATGCTTAATTTATAGATTTAATTTCCCAACATTAACATTCAGAGCTGAAAAGAAAAACAGACGTTGTTACTGCAAGACGAGATGTTGAATAAATGTGGAACAGGGTATGGCCTTGTGTGGCAATAAAAACACAGTTAAAACACTGGACTAGTAATCAGAAGGTTGCTGGTTTAAGCCCTACAGTCGCCAAGTTGCCACTATTGGGCCCCTGAGCAAGGCTCTTAACCCTCAGTTGCTTGAACTGTATTCAGTCGCAATTGTAAGACGCTTTGGATAAATGTATTTATTAGTGTTTAACGTCATGTTTTACACTTTGGGTACATTCATGACAGAAACAGTAGTTACTCATTACACAGAATTCATCAGTTCACAAGTTTAACGTCAAACACAGTGATGGACAATTTTGTTTCTCCAGTTCACCTCACTTGCACGTGTTTGGACTGTGGGAGGAAATCGGAGCTCCCAAAAAAACCCGCGCAGACATAAGGAGAACATGCAAACCACACAGAAAGGACCCCAACCCCAACCCTAACCCTAAACCCCAACCCTAACTTTCTAAACAAAATTATCAGTAAATACAGTTTGAGCAATTAAGGGTTAAGAGCCTTGCTCAGGGACCCAACAGTGGCAACATGGTGCTGGATGGATGGATGGATGGATGGATGGATGGATGAACAGATGTATAGATCTCATATAGCTTTAATTGGCTGGTGTCCTGTCCACACACTAAAGGCTGTGAAATGCTTCCTTAAAAGTGCTTATAAAACAGCTCGCAATAAATGTTGTTGTTTATAAGAACTAAAAGAGGTTGTTAATTGTCCATCAAACATAGTGGCAGAGTAAACACACAGTAGTGACATTCTAAATGCTCTAAGTGCTTCTAGATGCTCAAATGCTGTTTATTAAAAAAAACTAACATGGTACTAAAAGCACGACTTTCTACACAGACTAAAGAATTTTCTTTTAATGTTATGTAAATGTGCTGCTTTGGTTCACACAGTCGTATTAAGCTGCTTCCTTTATAATGTGTTGACATGGAGAGGAAACTTTACGTTAAACTTTATGATTTATATTTAGATGAAGGTATTATTCTAAACAGCGGTTATAATGAACAATGTGGAAAGCTGCAGCTTTATCGCATTAAGCCACATTATGCTAAATTATGTACCCTAGACCAGAAACACACATGACGAATGGGTTACATATCTCTTATATGTGCGTTTAAAAATCGAATGATGTCACACATTAAAGTTCTACTTTAAAGATAAATTATGTTTTCTTTCATGTTACAAGTTCATCTAATAAAAAAAAAACAAGAACCAGAGCAAACCCCCAACACCCAGAGATGAAAATTCACCACTGTTCATTACTGAGCTTCATACAAACTATTTTGCATTAGAGGCTCATTCATTAACTTACAACTGTACTAATCACAACTGTACTAATCACTTTACTAATCACTTTACTAATCACTTTACTAATAACTGAAAATTGGTGCTTTCTTTTCTTTACCATCATCAGTGCCCAGCCATACACATTCTCTTTTGACTGAATGGGCACAAATTCCCTCATAAATACTTAAATTATGAGCAGTGAAAGTTCAGCAGTTAAGTTACTGGCCTAGTAATCAGAAGGCTTTAGTTTCAAGTCACACTATCGCCAAGTTGCTACTGATGGACTCCTGAGCAAGGCCCTCATTAACCCTCATTACTCAAAATGTATTCAGTCATAACTGTAAGTTGCTTTGGATAAAAGTGTCTGTTAAATGCAGCAAATGTAAGGCCTGTGAGAAGCCTGCTCAGAAGAGCAGAAGGCTGTTATAGCTGAGAAGATCACATAGATGTCACTATTTTAATACCATTTGTTTTTAAAATAGAATGTCTGAGAAGGTTATGGTTGGGTGTCCAAATATTTTTGGACACAGTGTATGAATTTATGTATGTAATTATTCATGTTATAAATGCATGTATGCACATTTAAGGGTTTTTTTAATAAGTAAATTTAATCATTAAATCACAGAAAAAAAGCAGTTGTGAAAAATCAGGTAGGAGTGTCTAATAGAGTGGACAGAGAGTGGACACGGTATTTAAAAACTCCAGCAGCGCTGCTGTGTCTGATCCACTCATACCAGCACAACACACACTAACACACCACCACCATGTCAGTGTCACTGCAGTGCTGAGAATGATCCACCACCTAAATAATACCTGCTCTTTGGTTGTCCTGTGGGGGTCCTGACCATTGAAGAACAGCATGAAAGGAGGTTAAAAAAGTATGTAGAGAAACAGATGGACTACAGTCAGTAATTGTAGAACTACAAAGTGCTTCTATATGGTAAGTGGAGCTGATAAAATGGACAGTGAGTGTAAAAACAAGGTGGTTTTAATGTTATGTCTGATCAGTGTTTCAGTCAAAGAAAAAGATCAGCTGCAGTAATACTTTACTGTGTGTGTGTGTGTGTGTGTGTGTGTGTGTGTGTGTGTGTATGTGTGTGTGTGTGTGTGTGTGTGTGTGGTAAAACTAAGTCTTACTGTAATTTGTGGCAGTATTTTATAATCTATGAAACTAAAACTCTCCCCTCTTAAGAAAATCGAATGCAAGTTACTCCTGTCTGGAAAAAAAACCCCACACTGACCCAGCAGACACCACTCGAATAAAAATATTCTAACATTATGACACTGAGAAAGTAATATTCACTCGATGCTAAATAGAAAAACTTTTACACGCATGAGTGAAATATCTCTGGGGATTAAACGCTCTTCCGGAGTTTGTAAAAGCTCATGGTGGAGCTCCGAGAGGTTCTGGAGAGCAATTCCGCTCAGTCGAGAGTGAATGAGTGCTCATTTCAACATTTAGGTACCATAACCGTGATCCCACCACAGTCACACGGTCCTACAGCCTCGTTCATAAAAGAACAAGGTTAGATCTTTAATTTAATCCATTTGATTTCAGAATAAAAATACACTCGGAAAGTGCTGGATTTATAAACCTGGACCTAAATTGAAAACGCGCTCGGTGTAAAGGTATGTGGACGCTATATTTAGCATGTAGTGCCATTTGACTAGTGCAAAATATGAAACATAAACCATTAATCTGATCGGGCGGCACAGTGGCTAAGTGGGTAGCACTGTCGCCTCACAGCAAGAAGGTCCTGGGTTCGATCCCCAGGTGGGGTGGTCCTGGTCCTATCTGTGTGGAGTTTGCATGTTCTCCCCATGTCTGCGTGGGTTTACTTCGGGAGCTCCGGTTTCCTCCCACAGTCCAAAGACGTGCAAATGAGGTAAAGTGGAGATACAAAACTGTCCGTGCCTGTGTTCAATATAACCTTGTGTAACTACTGTTCCTGTCATGAATGTAACCAAAGTGTAAAACATGATGTTAAAATCCTAATAAACAAACAAACAAACATTAGGAGCCTTTTAGGGGCACAACAGTGTTAAACTGGCATTGGTGGTGCTTGAACCAACAACCTTTTGATCTCTAGTCCAGTACCTTAACCACTCGTCTATCAATGACTAAAAAATTTTAACAATTTAAACCTGGTTCTGTCATATGATGACTTACCAGCAACTCACTTTGACAAATTTCTGCCCTTCTAGTGCCCCTCTGGTACCCTGTAAGTCTTGTCATGGTGAAGTTAAAACATCCAGGAGCAACAACAGCTCAGCCATAACGTGGTCGTCCACACGAGCCTACAGACCGGCTGTGTCTCAATCCGAACACTCGTTATCGGAATATCCTATTCAGTGTGCTTGAAAAAGTAGTGTTTAGATCCAGAGCTCTCGAGTTCGAATCTCAGCTCTGCTATCAGCCGTCTAGGCACCTAAACAGACACACAATATCCGACATTGTTGGTCAATGAGTGAAACGGGGTTCCTCGTCACTGGTTCGAAAGCGGCCTCTGCTGACCGGTTGAGGTACCTACATGGAAAGTGGCTAATCACAAGTGGCAAGATGTGACTGCACTGATGGGACCAGCTCTGCCCTCGATTGGGGGTCAAGATGGTGCCATTGGGTGAAAAACAGGGGAAAAATGATAGAGTTTGAAAACTAATTTTGGACACTTTTTATAGATAGGATGGTATTTGGAACACAACCGCTCATGCTTACATGGAGACAACCCGGCAACCTATCAATTAACAGACAGTAACGAGAGACTGGGATTGAACCTGGGTCACTGAAGGTGTGTAGCACCATAACTAACCACTTCACCAGCTTGCTGCATGGCACAGAAAATAAAATAATGATCTCATTTGTGTATGTATTTTATTCTTTTGATGCATATACACTGATGTATTCCACTTCTTTGTGTTTGTTGCAGGGTTCTGGGTCTGTACGCCATGTGTGCAGCGGCCTAAAGTGAAACGAGAGAGCGAGACGGGCGAGAGAGAGAACATCAGCGATGTGAGAAAAACAACGGGAGGGTGAAACGGGGCGACAGAACAAGGTGAGAACAAGGCAAAGAGAATAAGAAATAGAGAGCAGTGTCTGAATCTGAGGCGCCGCGTGGAGGGAATATTAATCCATTCATCATCCTCACTCCATCATCATCCACATCCATCACACGCCTCTGTCTGAGCCATCAAAAGCACAGCGCTCGGGGACAGACGGAGTAAACGCAGATACCGGCAGCTCGGGAGTGACGTGAGCCTACAGTATGAGCTGTTACACTCATTCATTTATTCATTCATCTGTATCAATAGCATCACCCTGGTCAAGGTCGCAGTGGATCCAGCACTATCCAGAAACATCTGGACCCATGGAAAACACCCTAGACAGGACGACAATCATTAGGAGTGAGGACTGAAACCAGGTTCGAAACCCCGGGGGCTGTGACACACTAACTGCTAAGCCACACTATTCCAGTCATATTCCATACATACACTATAAGGCCAAAAATATGTGGACGCATAAGCATGAGCTAGCTGCGGCTGCTTTCGTACCTAAAAAAGATTACACAGACGTCTCTGTATTTACAGATGTCCAACAAGCGCATGGTCAGGTGTCCAAATACTTTTGGCCACATAGCGTATTTAGCGTAGGGTAAATATTTTTCCAAGGTAGCCTAAACACAGAGAAGATCAGCCATGATACGAACTCCACACCTGTAAACAGTCTGATTGCACACACAGTCGTAATGGTGCAGAACGGAGTGCAGTTCTTCCAGTAGGGTAATTGAAGCGGCCTTCGGGGTGCAGTGTGTGTAATTAGGGCTTTTTTTTACAGCCGGGGATTGAAAAGACAAACATGTAAGCCTCATTAAGCTATTATGGGCTTCTTAGTAACGACACACACTGCATATTCAAGTCAACATACTAGTTCTACCTGACAGCCGCTCTCTTTCTCTCTCTCTCTATCGTACATGTTTACACACTCGAGGTGTTAGAAGCGCTTTGGGTATAAACTCTGGGATGAATCAGAAGGTTGACTGTGAGCCAGTATCAGCACATGCAGCACAAACTACCAGCTACAATAATTGCTAACAGGTGTAATAAATCTGTTATATAAAGGAAATGTTATGCTTCCAACTTGGCAGCAACAGTTCGGATCTCAACAGGTGCTATCGGACAGCCGGGCACCTAAACAGACACGATTGGCTATGTTTGGGCTGGTGATCGATGCCCCCACGATGAATCAAAGTCCTGTCTGGGGCGTAATTTCTGTCTAGTGCCCAGTGTGTCCAAGAAAACCACACCCACCATGATTCTGACCAGGATAAAGGTGCATGAAGGTAAATTCTCATCCAGCCTTCCCCTTCCTCAAACGCTGCCAGCTGGGTCTGTCGAGCACACGACCAGGCCATTACGCCAGTGCATTAGACTTCTGCACCGCCCACACCCTGGTTATTTGATTCTGAACGTTTTTAAATTTTTATAAATTGATGCTTTTACATATAAACCTCAAGATTTATTATTTTATCTTCACTGCACATTCGATTCTCTCTCTCTCTTAATCTCTAACTCACCCCACTCCCTTATGTCATTATGAAGCCCTAATTGAAAGGCACACAGGCGACCCACAGGGATATTGTCTTCAGGGACGTCTCTGGAGAGATGAGAGACAGTTCAGCTTGGCCTTATAATTACTGCCTTTTAAAGCAGAGAAAAGACCTCATTTTATTTTAAAACAATTCTCTCTAGCTTTATATTTCCTCTCACATCCAGAGAAATTCACACTTCACTCTTAAGCACACATTAATAAACTTTCAAAACAAAAGGTTCCTAACAAAGCATGTACACGTCCAACCATCGGAAAACCTCCAAGAATTGTAGAAATGTATTAACATGAAGAGTGACCTAAATGTTCAAGCCAACAAAAATATTTGCATACAGTATTTGTACATGGTGTTCATGTTGAATCAACCACTGGCTGGATTACCTCTGCACACCATCTATATGCTTGTTAATTATCAGTTTGAGCTCTGTGTATCGTTGCTATTGGACTGTGTTTGGGCTTATCATGAGGTATTGTCACTGCACTTTTGTTTGGGCATTAAAGTTCTGATCTAAACCACAAGCTCTATACATGATAATGTACAGTCTCATACAGGCATAATGACTCCTAAATGAATCCCAAACAGCACAGGCAGTGTCCTTGTTCATCAGTCAATTCAGGTCAAGATGCCCTCTAGTGACCAGATATGATCTGCACTTCTGTTCTCTGGGACCATGATAGAATGCAATGATAAACTATACTAACCACTTGGTAAACTATACTGACCAGTATTATGTCTAACCACTAAGCGCATATCTTTAAAATTAAGTACACTTAATGTTTACTTTATTAACTGTTACTTCTTTAGGTCAGTTAGTGGTGCTGCTTATTTATGCTATACATGAAAAGAAGCAGCGCTTGGCGGTGTGTTTTTGCCTGCAAGCCTTGTGAAACAGTGTGAGTATTGTGCATGTGGAGGAGGTGCAGTAGGGAATTAGATATGAATGAATTGATCTAACATTACTCAAAAAGGTGATGGTATTTTTAGAGCCTGTGACCAATCAAATGACACCTAAAATTGCACTAGGGTGATGCAGTGGTGAACTACACTAACCCACTACCAATGGGATCCAAGGTTTGAATCCCCAGTGGTGCAATGAGCCAATCAGCCGTCTGTACACAGGCATGATTGGCTATTGGTGCGTATGGTGTTACTATATGGTGTTAAATCCACTGATGAAGCTCTGAATCTGAAAAGTGGTCAAATATCTTTTTTTTATAGAAGGACAAGTCCAGTCAACTTAATTAAATGGATGCTGGTAGTCGTTGGAACCTCTTTGCACTCACAAGCTCAAGACTGTCTTTTTTGCTTGGCACTGTGTAAACCATTTTTTACAGATAATTAACCCGCCTGGTACTGACTAACCAAGTGAGACCTCGTCTGAAGTTTCCTACCTGCCATAAATTCCTTTCATCCATTTTTTTAATTAGGCACCTAGCGAGGATCAAGCTAACGCTAGCCTTAAATGGCCCTATTTTCCACACCACTGTTGGCTGACACTCCGACTATTCTAACAGCTCCATACGTATGCACACTCATCCAAAAACTAAACCAAACACCCACATACACGCAAAAAATGCTCACATGAGCAATCACACACATAATAAAATATGCACACACGTACACAAAGTAACACACACACACTGCAGTGCTCAGTGACATTTTACTCCGCAGCCCAAATGAAACACACATTAAATCCCAATCCAGATCTCAACCATGTAAGAGCTTGTGTTGCACTGGACCACGCAACAAACCCTGCAACAAGCTTTAATACTAAATCCCTTCTGCACATCTGTCACCGAGTGAGTTTCCACCTCTGCATCCTCGTACACACAGAATCACAGCTCACACAGCATCACATCTCACAGTGTCACCTCTCACACAGCATCACACTTAACACACATTATCAGAGTTCACACGCAGCAGCACAACCTATGCCCAGCATCACCTCTTACACAGAATCACAACTCACACACACACACACACACACATCACAGCTCACACAGCATCACATCTAACAGTGTCACCTCTCACACAGCATCACACTTAACGCACATTATCAGAGTTCACACGCAGCAGCACAACCTATGCCCAGCATCACCTCTTACACAGAATCACAACTCACACACACATCACAGCTCACACAGCATCACATCTAACAGTGTCACCTCTCACACAGCATCACACTTAACACACATTATCAGAGTTCACACGCAGCAGCACAACCTATGCCCAGCATCACCTCTTACACAGCATCACAACACACACATCACAGCTCACACAGCATCACATCTAACAGTGTCACCTCTCACACAGCATCACACTTAACACACATTATCAGAGTTCACACACAGCAGCACAACCTACGCCCAGCATCACCTCTTACACAGCATCACAACTCACACACACACATCATCTCTCTCTCACACACACACACACATCACAGCTCACACAGCATCACATCTAACAGTGTCACCTCTCACACAGCATCACAACTCACACACACACATCACCTCTCACACAGCATCACACTTAACACACATTATCAGAGTTCACACACAGCAGCACAACCTACGCCCAGCATCGCCTCTCTCACAGCATCACAACACACACAGTATCATATCTCACACACAGCATCACATCTCTCACAGCATCACATCTCTCACAGCATCATCTCACACACATCATCACATCTCTCAAAGCATCACAACACACAACAGAATCACAACACACAACAGCATCACATCTCTCACAGCATCATCTCACACACATCACATCTCTCACAGCATCATCTCACACACATCATCACATCTCTCACAGCATCATCTCACACACATCACATCTCTCACAGCATCACAACAGCATCACCTCTCTCACAGCATCACAACACACAACAGCATCACAACTCACACAGCATCACAACTCACACAGCATCACCTCTCACACACAGAAGCACAGCTCAACATCACAACACACAACAGCATCACCTCTCTCACAGCATCACAACACACAACAGCATCACAACTCACACAGCATCACAACTCAAACAGCATTACCTCTCTCAAACATCATGAGTTCACACATCACAACTCACACACACAGCACAGCTTACAAATTACATCACAACACACAACAGCATCACATCTCACACATCATCACCTCTCATACAGCATCACAACTCACATGCAGCACCACAGCTCAACACACATCATCACCTCACACAGCATCACAACTCACATGCTCACACAGTTAAAGAGCTCACAAAAACCTTAATACAGCATCACAACTCACACAGGTAATACAACACTCACACAGCATCACAGTTCACCCACAGCCTGAGAACTTCCACACAGCGTCACATCTCACACAGCATCACATCTTCCACAACTCACACAGCATCACATCTTCCACAACTCACACACAGCATCACATCTTCCACAACTCACACACAGCATCACATCTTCCACAACTCACACACAGCATCACATCGTCCACAACTCACACACAGCATCACATCTTCCACAACTCACACACAGCATTACATCGTCCACAACTCACACAGCATCACATCGTCCACAACTCACACACAGCATCACATCGTCCACAACTCACACACAGCATCACATCGTCCACAACTCACACACAGCATCACATCGTCCACAACTCACACACAGCATCACATCTTCCACAACTCACACACAGCATCACATCGTCCACAACTCACACACAGCATCACATCTTCCACAACTCTCACACAGCATCCCATCTTCCACAACTCACACAGCATCACATCTTCCACAACTCACACAGCATCACATCATCCACAACTCACACACAGCATCACATCTTCCACAACTCACACACAGCATCACATCGTCCACAACTCACACACAGCATCACATCTTCCACAACTCACACAGCATCACATCTTCCACAACTCACAGCATCACATCGTCCACAACTCACACACAGCATCACATCTTCCACAACTCACACAGCATCACATCTTCCACAACTCACAGCATCACATCGTCCACAACTCACACACAGCATCACATCATCCACAACTCACACAGCATCACATCTTCCACAACTCACAGCATCACACCGTCCGCAACTCACACAGCATCACATCTTCCACAACTCACACAGCATCACATCTTCCACAACTCACAGCATCACACCGTCCGCAACTCACACAGCATCACATCTTTCACAACTCACAGCATCACACCGTCCGCAACTCACACAGCATCACATCTTCCACAACTAACACACAGCATCACATCGTCCACAACTCACATCTTCCACATCGTCCACAACTCACACACAGCATCACTTTGTCCACAACTTACACACAGCATCACATCTTCCACAACTCACATCATCACATCTTCCACAACTTACACAGCATCACATCGTTCACAACTCACAGTATCACATCTTCCACAAATCACACACAGCATCACATCGTCCACAACTCACAGCATCACATCTTCCACAACTCACAGCATCACATCTTCCACAACTTACACACAGCATCACATCGTCCACAACAGTATCACATCTTCCACAACTCACACAGCATCACATCGTCCACAACTCACACACAGCATCACATCTTCCACAACTCACATCACCACATCTTCCACAACTCACACACAGCATCACATCTTCTACAACTCACACAGCACCACATCGTCCACAACTCACACACAGCATCACATCTTCCACAACTCACACACAGCATCACATCGTCCACAACTCACACACAGCATCACATCGTCCACAACTCACACACAGCATCACATCGTCCACAACTCACACACAGCATCACATCGTCCACAACTCACACAGCATCACATCGTCCACAACTCACACACAGCATCACATCTTCCACAACTCACACACAGCATCACATCTTCCACAACTCAACGCATCACATCGTCCACAACTCACACAGCATCACATCTTCCACAACTCACACACAGCACCACATCGTCCACAACTCACATCTTCCACATCTTCCACAACTCACACACAGCATCACATCTTCTACAACTCACACAGCACCACATCTTCCACAACTCACACACAGCATCACATCGTCCACAACTCACACACAGCATCACATCGTCCACAACTCACAAACAGCATCACATCTTCTACAACTCACACACAGCATCACATCGTCCACAACTCACACACAGCATCACATCGTCCACAACTCACACACAGCATCACATCTTCTACAACTCACACAGCACCACATCTTCCACAACTCACACACAGCATCACATCGTCCACAACTCACACACAGCATCACATCTTCCACAACTCACACACAGCATCACATCTTCCACAACTCACACACAGCATCACATCTTCCACAACTCACACACAGCATCACATCGTCCACAACTCACACACAGCATCACATCTTCCACAACTCACAGTATCACATCGTCCACAACTCACACACAGCATCACATCGTCCACAACTCACACACAGCATCACATCTTCCACAACTCACACAGCATCACATCTTCCACAACTCACACAGCACCACATCGCCCACAACTCACAGTATCACATCGTCCACAACTCACACACAGCATCACATCTTCCACAACTCACACAGCATCACATCTTCCACAACTCACACAGCACCACATCTTCCACAACTCACAGTATCACATCTTCCACAACTCACACACAGCATCACATCGTCCACAACTCACACACAGCATCACATCGTCCACAACTCACACACAGCATCACATCTTCCACAACTCACACACAGCATCACATCGTCCACAACTCACACAGCATCACGTCCACAACTCACACACAGCATCACATCGTCCACAACTCACAGCATCACATCTTCCACAACTCACACACAGCATCACATCGTCCACAACTCACACACAGCATCACATCGTCCACAACTCACAGCATTACATCTTCCACAACTCACACACAGCATCACATCGTCCACAACTCACACACAGCATCACATCGTCCACAACTCACAGCATCACATCGTCCACAACTCAGACACAGCATCACATCGTCCACAACTCACACACAGCATCACATCTTCCACAACTCACAGCATCACACCGTCCACAACTCACACACAGCATCACATCTTCCACAACTCACACAGCATCACATCTTCCAAAACTCACACAGCATCACATCTTCCACAACTCACACACAGCATCACATCGTCCACAACTCACACACAGCATCACATCGTCCACAACTCACACACAGCATCACATCATCCACAACTCACACAGCATCACATCTTCCACAACTCACAGCATCACATCTTCCACAACTCACACAGCATCACATCTTCCACAACTCACACACAGCATCACATCATCCACAACTCACACAGCATCACATCTTCCACAACTCACAGCATCACATCTTCCACAACTCACAGCATCACATCTTCCACAACTCACACAGCATCACATCTTCCACAACTCACACACAGCATCACATCTTCCACAACTCACAGCATCACATCTTCCACAACTCACACAGCATCACATCTTCCACAACTCACACAGCATCACATCTTCCAAAACTCACACAGCATCACATCTTCCACAACTCACACACAGCATCACATCTTCCACAACTCACACACAGCATCACATCATCCACAACTCACACAGCATCACATCTTCCACAACTCACAGCATCACATCTTCCACAACTCACACAGCATCACATCGTCCACAACTCACACACAGCATCACATCGTCCACAACTCACACACAGCATCACATCGTCCACAACTCACACAGCATCACATCTTCCAAAACTCACACAGCATCACATCTTCCACAACTCACACACAGCATCACATCTTCCACAACTCACACACAGCATCACATCTTCCACAACTTACAAAGCATCAAAACTCTCATACACTAACAAAACCTACATCATCAGCTTAACACGACTCATTTAAAGCATAAGAATTCACACGCTCACACACAGCATCACAATTCGGTGCACGCATAATGGTGCAACACTGCCTGCTCTACATGTGGCATAACAGTGATCATAACATGCACTGCACTTCACGTTATTACGTTGTTTATTATTAGAATTATTGTTGTTGCTGCTGTTATTTGTTTGCATTTGTGTATACAGTGATCAAAAGATCTCTGCACCCAAAATTCTGACCAAAACGTTTCTGAAAAGCTCATGTAAAGCAGTGTGTGTGTGTGTGTGTGTGTGTGTGTTGCATGACTCTCATGGACTGCGCACTCACCACCACCGACGCACAATTAATCCCATACTCAGAATTAATTTTTAGAAAAGCCAAAATACGACCATTCTGGAAACATCAAAGACGATGGAACCCTGGATGATATATATATAAATATATATTAAATTGAAAGCACCCTACCTCTAATGCTGGCAACGGTGATGAACGAGGTTTCTCTGGAAGCGCGCGAGTCCGCCTGATCTGCTCTGACACGATCGTGTGTGTGTGTGTGTGTGTGTGTGTGTGTGAGAGAGAGAGAGAGAGAGAGAGAGAGAGAGCGAGAGATTGCTTTGATGGCAACCGTGACCACGCCCCCTCATTCAAGCTCCTACCAGTAGTATGTACTCTTAATTTAGGAACTAGACCTGCCTCATTATCCATCCAGAAGGTGATGGGTTCGATTCCCAAGTGGAGCACTCCAGATCCTTTCTGTGCGGAGTTTGCATGTTCTCCCCGTGTCTGTGTGGGTTTCCTCCAGGTGCTCCAGTTTCCTCTTAATTGGCCATGACTGTGTTTGACCATGAACCTGAACTGATGAATCATGGGTAACCAGTTACTACCATTAATAAAACCATCGCCTTAGAATTCTAATAAATAAACAATCAAATGTTACCCATTCAGCAGCCTATCTTAAATACACGTACACTCAAAAGAGACACTGGGGCGGCACGGTGTGGGTAGCACTGTCGCCTCACAGCAAGAAGGTCCTGGGTTCGATCCCCAGGTGGGGCGGTCCGGGTCCTTTCTGTGTGGAGTTTGCTGCACCTGTTCTTTATCTGTGACTGAATCATTTGAGCACTTACTACTTTCATTTCCAACTTTCTTTGAACTCTTTTCAAAGAGTTCTTTGTGTTTATTGTGAGTTTTTGAGCATCAAAATATACATACAGCAACTTTTGTTGTTTGTCATGATTGACTACAACTAGTGACTAGCTCAGGTGTTAAGAAATTGGACTAGTAATCAGAAGGTTGCTGCTTCACGCCCTACCCCTGCCAGGCTGCCACTGTTGGACCCTTGAGCAAAGCCCTCCACCCTCAACTGCTTGGATTGTAACAGTTCCATGTGTCCTAAAGTGGGACTAGTTAGAATGCTCACATTAAAAAGTACATGGAACAATCTACCAGCCCCCCCACCACCATAAAAGTCGGAAAAACTTGTGAACTAATGAACTGGATTAGGAGCGTCACATGTACATAATATAGATCACTGAGCAGAGGAGAGCTGTCATGTTCCAAATCCCATCCTATCATATATACAAATTAGATTTCAACCAATAGCAAGCCCCACCTTGCCATCTAGTTTGCCATCTACTACAGCGTAAAACAGCATGTTTTTGAGACTTTAATGTATGCACACTGTAAAACAGTAAAGCTTTAAAATTTTGATTTGTTGTCAGTCATTGTTTTGTTGACAGACATGTGCTGTATTAAACAGTCTGGGAATTGTGCTCCCTACACCTCAGAACATCTATTATTTATTATATTTGCACTCATACCTGTCCAAGTGACAAGCTGGCAGATCATTGTTCTGTAACTCTGATTTTTTTTTACAGTGTAGACCTCAGTGTGTTGCAGGACAGAACTTGGACGAGAGAGGAACCAGAAGTACCTTCAATGCCTTAAAAATAAGCTTTAGCCACCTATCACCATCTATCACCAGGAGGTTGTGGTGGCTCAGTGTTTAAGATTCTGTGCCATCAATCTGATAGTTGAGGGTTTGAATTCCGGCTTCATTAAGCAGTCAGTGTTGGACCCTTGAGCAAGACCCTTAATACTATAACTAATATATATAAAAAATATGTATATACAGCTCTTCTGCTGTGAGCCTCTCTCTGGATGAAAGTGATTCCAGGCATTCCTGTCTCCCCTATTGATCATGTGACCTTTGCCCATCTCAGGTGTATGTTAACCCATTAGTATGGACAAGGGCAGTTGGAGCCTTCCTGTAAAGCCATGATAATCTTTTATGAGCTGAGAGATGGTGTCTGACTATGATGAGATCCAAAGAATCATTAATACAACATGTGGACAGGAAAAATGAGCTATAGGTAAACCGTTCGCCTATAAGCTGTACCAACATGGTAGATGTTTTTTGTACCTAGCAATACTGTCGTTATCATGTTGGTCGTAAAGGTTTTGTCAGTGTTTCCACTGACATTTCTGTTGACAGATTTTGTAGGCGCACAGGTGGTGCAGCATTAAATTACTCTAGCACACTACCTCTGGGATCTAGGGTTTAAACGTTACTATTGGATGGTATTTTGGTGGATTTTAAAGTGCATATTTGATGGTCATTGCACTGGCCCTTTCTGAAGTCATGAAGTCTATGCCAATGACCTTTAAGGAGAAATGCTGATAGCAGCTATTCAAGTAGAAATGGCCCTTATTACCGTGACCAACTGATGCACTCACATCCGCCAACACGTTGTTCTTATTAAATCAGAGAACAGCACGTTAAGTCCTTAAGAATGCAGCTTTATTCCATCATGTTACATTTAGTCAATTACATTACAGAATCCCAGGCCCCGGGAGTAAATGATGAAGTCCAGTACATGTAGTTCAGAACTGAGTTTACTTGAACTCCAGACAGTGTAAACACCATTTCTAAGTGAGCCTAAAATTTGTGCCAGTACTTGCACTTGCAAATTATTTAAAGTCTAGGAGTAGTATGAGCTGCCAAAGCAGATCTGGTCCACATACCAGACTTGGCACAGTTTTTATTCCCTTCCTGACACAATCCGGGGCACCACCTAAAGGGCTAGGCCGTTTCAGCCACACCACCTCAAACATTAGCAATCACAACCATGCAGACATCTGACCGGTCGATAGCACTGCTGATATTCAAACCCTGGATACCCAGATCTCAGTAGTAGTGGGCTAGCAGACTTTACCGCTGCGCCACCCGAGTGCCCACAAACAGACTTGTATCCAGGGTGAAAATGACCTTTCACAGGTCCTGCCCACCACTCTCATTCAGCTTTGGCTTTAAGAATGTAAAATAGGCTGGTATTCATGATGGATGAGACATTTAAGAAGCAGTGAAACACTGAGGCTGAGCTTCAGTGCTGCTTCTCTGAGGAGTATTAGGCAGTGCCAGGGATTCAATGCTTCGTGAACACTGAATGAGCGATTTGCTTCCGCCGCTGGCCAGTTTCTTCACCGCGATGAGAGCGAGTCTCACCTAGTCGCATGAGATTCTCTCAGTTCGGTGAGGACCTGTGAGCATGTTTACTAAGTAGAAACCTCGAGACTCCACAACTCACGACTCTGGTGCTGCAGCTGCGTTCCCATGACAACAGGCCGCAAAAGTGAGAGGAGCAATGAGCCAAGGTAGAGGGAAGAGACACGCTGGTCAGACTGCTTAAAAACCCACACATCTTTTCTCTTCTTCTGCTCACGTAATCATTCGTTAGCTCACTCTCGCTTTCGCTCCCTGTCATCCTGTCGGATTTCTTGCCTGTCCTTGGTGGAAAGCCAGTTGACAACCAAGAGGTTTGGTGGTGAAGCCACTGTCCAAAACATCATCAGACTGGAAAGCTTCATTTGCATTAGACAAAAACAGAAGAGATGGTGCGCTCGTAGAAATTACGCTCTGGGAGAGGAGAACGTAAGCAGACTGCTCTGATTTCAAATTAAGATGTTAGGAAAAGGGAGTCAGACAGAGCGAAATAAATGAATAAATGATGATGTGAATAAATTAACACATTCAGAGATTTATATGAGAGTAGAAGAGGGCTTGGTGTATTTTACTTGGTCACTCGCCTACTTTTCTTTTGATTTACTCACCAAGTATGAACACTTCATTACATATAAAAACAATATTAGCTACCACTGCATCATTGCTTTCAACCCCCCTGCATTAAGGCAACAAAATTGTAAGCTGCAGACAGTGTATATCATTACAGGACCTAACAGAACCAGTTCCTGCTCTCTGTCAAAAAAGCCTCCAATGTAGTTTTCATACCACTACCGGTGTCAAAAAATATCATTACAACTCGAGGCTGTAAAATAAGACTTGAAAAATAAGACATTTCATGTATTACATAATGTAACAGGCGGCACAGTGCTGCAGCAGATTAGTTTACAGCTCCAGAGTCCTGGCCTCAGTGCTCTTGGATAATCTACACGGTATTTCATTTTGCCAGTAGGTGGACTGGCTATTCTTGGTGAATGAATATGCAGTATGTATGTCTCTTTGTCACCAGAAAAGGATATATCTACAGACTCAGATTCAGACACTATACTTTCTTGGTGTGTTTAAAGTGCAGGATGTCAAAAGTAAATGCTTTTTTCTAATTTTCTTTATTAATATGTATTTGTTTAACTTTTTATTTAAAGATGATCACACAAACATGACTGGTAATGCTAAACTGACAACCTGGCATTATATGGCAAACATTTAGCCATGATAGGCCATTTAGGCCAGTGATAGCTCAGTGGTTAAGGTACTGGACTAGTAAACAGAAGGCTGCCGGTTCCAGCCCCGCCACCACCAAGTTGCCACTGCTGGGTACCTGAGCAAGGCCCTTAACCCTCGATTGTGTTCTGCTCATTGTGTAAGTCGCTTTGGATAAAAGCGTCTGCTAAATGCTGAAAATGTAAATGATAGCCACTAATATTGTACTAAAGAGTATGTACAAATATTGTTTATAATGTTTTTATTATGTTTTACCTATTAATTATCAGGGTGGTATGTGGTTTGGGGCAAAGCACTTTTTTCAAACACTGCCCCTACTTTAAATTTGATAAGCTTACATGATGTGCCTAATCCTCAATTATTTAAACAAAGATTTCCTTTCCTTGTGGTTTCTTTACGTCTAAGTCAAGATTCACTAAAGCAACTGTGAAGAAACAGCGCTGAATTTTAGGACAGTCGTGTGGTGAAGCAGGTAAGGTGAATGCACAGCTAGGGTCTGGAGATCAGTCTAACATTTCACGAATACAAACCAGTAACGGAACTGGCTGCTCTGATATTCCCATCTATGTAATTAAATGGGAAAATGAGTGATTCCCGGCAATAGATTGGCACCCAGTTCAGGCTGTATTACCTCCATGCACCCAGTGGCTATGATCTGGACCCAGAGCAACCTTGATCAATGGATGTAGCATGTAAGGATGTGTTTACATCACCATGACATACAGCATTTAAGGTTTCCAGGGCCATTTTAATTGTCTAAACCACAAATGGACATTTGACATTTAGACCACGGTAACCAAGCAACTAAAACCTGGGGGCAAGTGCACCACAAACCTGCCACATCACAGACCTTCCACGAAAACCATGTTCTCTTTCTAGACCTGATTCACTCATGTTCATCTACCTTAATGGTGGGTAGAGGACACGATCCATTCAATCACAAATGCTCTCATTACAAGTACCCACATGGCCCTCGTTCAATGAAAACCACTCAGTGAATTTGCCCCATTTCATCAGACGTAATTACTTTTGTTTGAACATTGGCTGGTCTGTAGACGTAAATGACCCTTAATTGCGCCTGATCGAGCAGCGGGTAAAATTGACTGCAGTGTTTGGATGAATGTGCGGCATTTTGTCTGAACACAGAGAACAGATTGTTTTTGCAGATGTAAGAAATGTGTCTTTAATCCGATGCACCTCAACATAGAAAAGAATCTCTGAATGTGAAGTTAAATGAATAGTCAAATACCATACACACACAAGTGCTAAAAACAAAAAGAAAAACATTGGGAGTGAACATTTTGGTTATATCAAACATCTCTTTACCTAATAAAACCACAGGTTTCCTACATACCTTTTGTTTGGAATATACAGTGCCTTGCAAAAGTATTCAGCCCCCTTGAACTTTTCAACCTTTTGCCACATTTCAGGCTTCAAACATAACGATATGAAATTGTAATTTTTTGTGAAGAATCAACAACAAGTGGGACACAATCGTGAAGTAGAACGAAATTTATTGGATATTTTAAACTTTTTTTAGAAATAAAAAACTAAAAAGTGGGGCGTGCAATATTATTCAGCCCCTTTACTTTCAGTGCAGCAAACTCACTCCAGAAGTTCAGTGAGGATCTCTGAATGATCCAATGTTGACCTAAATGACTGATGGTGATAAATAGAATCCACCTGTGTGTAATCAAGTCTCCGTATAAATGCACCTGCTCTGTGACAGTCTCAGAGTTCTGTTTAAAGCGCAGAGAGCATCATGAAGACCAAGGAACACACCAGGCAGGTCCGAGATACTGTTGTGGAGAAGTTTAAAGCCGGATTTGGATACAAAAAGATTTCCCAAGCTTTAAACATCTCAAGGAGCACTGTGCAAGCGATCATATTGAAATGGAAGGAGTATCAGACCACTGCAAATCTACCAAGACCCGGCCGTCCCTCTAAACTTTCAGCTCAAACAAGGAGAAGACTGATCAGAGATGTAGCCAAGAGGCCCATGATCACTCTGAATGAACTGCAGAGATCTACAGCTGAGGTGGGAGACTCTGTCCATAGGACACAATCAGTCGTACACTGCACAAATCTGGCCTTTATAGAAGAGTGGCAAGAAGAAAGCCATTTCTCAAAGATATCTATAAAAAGTCACCTGGGAGACACACCAAACATGTGGAAGAAGGTGCTCTGGTCAGATGAAACCAAAATCGAACTTTTTGGCCACAATGCAAAACGTTATGTTTGGCGTAAAAGCAACACAGCTCATCACCCTGAACACACCATCCCCACTGTCAAACATGGTGGTGGCAGCATCATGGTTTGGGCCTGCTTTTCTTCAGCAGGGACAGGGAAGATGGTTAAAATTGATGGGAAGATGGATGGAGCCAAATACAGGACCATTCTGGAAGAAAACCTGTTGCAGTCTGCAAAAGACCTGAGACTGGGACGGAGATTTATCTTCCAACAAGACAATGATCCAAAACATAAAGCAAAATCTACAATGGAATGGTTCACAAATAAACGTATGCAGGTGTTAGAATGGCCAAGTCAAAGTCCAGACCTGAATCCCATCGAGAATCTGTGGAAAGAGCTGAAAACTGCTGTTCACAAACGCTCTCCATCCAACCTCACTGAGCTCGAGCTGTTTTGCAAGGAAGAATGGGCAAAAATGTCTGTCTCTCGATGTGCAAAACTGATAGAGACATACCCCAAGCGACTTGCAGCTGTAATCGCAGCAAAAGGTGGCGCTACAAAGTATTAACGCAAAGGGGCTGAATAATATTGCACGCCCCACTTTTCAGTTTTTTATTTCTAAAAAAAGTTTAAAATATCCAATAAATTTCGTTCCACTTCACGATTGTGTCCCACTTGTTGTTGATTCTTCACAAAAAATTACAATTTCATATCGTTATGTTTGAAGCCTGAAATGTGGCAAAAGGTTGAAAAGTTCAAGGGGGCTGAATACTTTTGCAAGGCACTGTACATAGTAAAAAGATTAGGACACCAGAAGTCACTACTAGCCATAAGAATGGGCCTGAAAAGTTCACTTTCAGCCCTCGCATTCACTGACATCTTACATTGTTTCCTATCTGCAATAATCTGTAATTCATGGTGCTTAATTGTAACACATTTTAGCCTTTTCAGTATCCCAAACATTCCGACCTAAATACACAGATCAGCCATAACAGTAAAACCACCAGCCTAATATACTGTCAGAACAGCTCTGACCCACTAAGACATGGAAACCACAAGATATCTAAAGGAATCCTGTGGTATTTGGTACCAGGACATCTTCCAAATTCATAAAGTCACTCAAGTGTTTATGCTGCGCATACTGTATCTGCTCCAATCAGCATGTATACTAATAGTAACTACCAACAGCCCGAAATTGAACATATCCCTGACTATGACATGAACAATTGTAATGAAGGGAACGGTTCCTACACAGTCAGAAATAAAATAAAGCTTAGACAATAGAAATTACAATGCTGAAGTGGTATCCTCAAGGATACATATGTCATACCTTTAGTTTGTATATTGTCACATACAAAAGCACAGTGTTTTACCTTAATCTCATTTAATATACATAATACACTGTACCTTAAAGGTATACAAGATGTCCACGACATCAATCAAACAGCAAAAAGGGAATATTTAAGTACTTCAGTCTCTCCAAAGCAGAATACATGAGTACAGGCAGAGCATAGCTCCAAACATAGTTACCTTTTTAATGACATGCCTGATAGAAAAACACAGGGAAATAATAGGTGTATCAGGTCAGCTGGGCTAGCTCTAAAACCGAAGATAAATTGATATCATTAGTCATTAAAATCCAAAGACAACTGGCTAAGCAATCCTCAATTCATTATAAGCAAGGAACGAGCTTCTAACGATCACCAGGCTCTTATTCCAGGTTCCTATTTAATAGTGCATACAAATAAATAAATAATCAGGTCATTTATGGTTCTCTAAATTGCTCTGGACTTTAGTATCAATAACTTAACAGTTTGCTTCTGTTAAAATGCAACAGCAGGCAATCCACAAATAAACCTTACTTAATTTTTAAGTAGCAGTTCCACCCTGCGGAAACAAACAGCTTCACTACAGGTTATCAGACCAGGTTGAGAAATCAGATTACTGACCGACTCCTGTCTAAGGTCTATTACATTGTGATGAATTGTTCAGAGTATTCCTGCCTTGTCCAGTGATTCCCAGTGAAACTGGACCTGCGGTGACCCTGACCAGGACAAAGTGGTTAATGAAAATGAACTAAAAGCAAATGTTTGAGAATGTACCTTTATACTGTAACTCGTACATTTTTTCTAAGGATTTTGGACAACTGTAGTTTTTTTTTTTTAAGGGTTTTTGTATCTTTTAATTGAGCCAAAAAGACTTTAAAATCGACTACGTCTTAAGGAAGATCCTATGTGAGCTTTTGGAAATGAAGTATGTAGTTAGTGAACTACAAATTGTGATTTTCTCGTTTCTGTATTGTAAAAAACAACGGTTTTAAAATTACTATTGCTGCACTTTTACTAGCTTCCTGTTTCAATCAAGAGGCAAATGCTGCCATCAAGAGGTACAAACTCCTTTATGCATTTTGTCTCGAAAGTTCTGTTTCAGGAAAAAATTGATCTTTTTTGTTCTTTTGCCCCCTACAGCAGCTTCACTGATTTTCCCTTTATACAATCAAGGCTCAAACTGGAAGGTCATTGTGGTTACAAACTATTACTGACCAGAAACACTGGTAATACATATTTAACACAATTCTTTGTTCCTACAAAAATAACAACAGAACATGTTAGAGAGAAAGAGATTACCTTCTTTAATTTAAAAAACCCATGTGTGTTTGCACACATAATTTTGATAAAAAAGTGATTTGATGCCACGGTGATAATTCAGTTCGATGGATTTCTCTAAACTACAGCCAGACTTCAGGTGTTATAGTCTTTTCCATGAAGACTTAAATCATTAGATATCTGCAGGAGTCTATTCATTACTCACTCTGCAGAGCAAGTGTGGGTGTCTGACAAAACAATACTCAATAGATGATGTAAAAGACCTGTTAGGCACCAAACGAGTAGAACTGCATTCATAGAAGTTGTATATGCAACTGTACATGCAATGCTTACATACTGTGTTTTGAGCAGAGGTGCGATTGTAATGCTGCTATAGAATCTTGGCTAAGGATAAGAACAGTGATATAAACATGCACAACAAAGCCACTGACCTTATTACTGCACCATAGTGTTTGGAGGAGTCGTTTATATGGTGCCATATCCTGCCCACACGTGCTTCCCACGTTTTAAGCATCCCAGCATTATAGGAATTTGTTATCAGCTGTGCCACATGGCACCCAAACAACAGTAGTACTGCATTACTATTAGAGTAGTAATAATACTAGTATTATTTTATAGTAGTGGTTTATACCTGATACATTTTGCTTGGACTCGCTTTTCAAAGTACTAATCAGGTGTATCAGGTGTATAGGGGTATATATACATATACATGGCTTGAACACCGGCAATCACTGTGGATGTTTGTGGATCACTGGCCTCAAGTACATCATCAAGGGTGTAACAATTGCAAAGTACAAATGACTTAATTTCAGTTGAATGTGTTAGTTGTTATATTATATGTTAATTTTTTTAATAAATGTCAAATTACAGACCCACAATTTTACACTAACAGACCACCACTAGATGTCAGTGTGTATCCAGGTTTTATTGCACACTGCGAAAGAAATTGCTGATCTTTCATGAATGCAAAGTGCAGAGTCAAAAGTGTAGAAGATTGGAATAGCATGCCACTGTTGTCACGGTACGAGGGAGTGTGAGTAGCATACATAACTTGCAGTTACTTTAAGAAAATGCCCTTCCCTAAACTGTTATCACAAACTTGGAAGCATATATATTTATTTTATTGCATTTACATTATTGGCATTTAGCAGACGCCTTTATCCAAAGCGACTTACAGTAGTGTGACAGTACACATTATGAGCAATTGAGGGTTAGGGGCCTTGCTCAAGGGCCCAACAGCAGCACCTGGCAGTGGTGGGGCTTGAACCAGCGACCCTCTGATTACTAGTCCAGTACCTTAACCGGTAGGCTGCAACTGCCCGGATTTACTTCATACACTTCGCCTCACAGCGAGAAGGTCCTGGGTTCGATCCCCAGGTGGGGTTGGTCCGGGTCCTTTCTGTGTGGAGTTTGCATGTTCTCCCCGTGTCAGCGTGGGAGTGTGGGTTTCCTCTGGGTGCTCCGGTTTCCTCCCACAGTCCAAAGACATGCAAGTGAGGTGAATTGGAACACCAAAACTTTATAATTGGAGAGGTACCTAAACGCTTTTGGATGCATGGTGTGTGTGTGTCTGTGTGTCTGTGTGTGTGTCTGTGTGTCTGTGTGTCTTTAATGTTCAGGCATGTTGGCCTACTTCCTTTATAACGCGCCATAAAAACAAGGCGTTGCGTCTGCCGCTGTTGCCATGCCGACCTATGCGCTATATACATACCCACGGCTGTGTGTTTATGCGTATACACGTCAGGCGATTGAGAGGTGAGGTTGCCAGATTTGTAAATTGCAACCATTCAATCACTAATCATATACCTCCACCAACCTCTCCACCAATGGGAAGTTGATTATGTCTTTAAAAAAACTGCATTAGTGCATTAGAGCACTAATCTCGTTTATGTGCAGCTGGTAGAATGTGTGCCGCACAGCAACATGGATCCCTGAGGATCTGGGTTCAGTCATCTTCTTTTCTTTCAGTTCATGTGGGTTTCTTCCAGGTACTCCGGTTTCCTCCTACCTCTAAAAACATTCATTAGGTAGACTGGCTGCTCTACATTGACAGTGGGCACTCTGTCTAGGATGTACGTATGCTTTATGCCCAGCGACCCTGATCAGAATGAAACGTTTATAAATCAATAATTAAGTGAATTCTGAAACAACTGATGTAATTATGTTTTATTATTTATTAATAAATAATAAACATTTTCAAATGGATTTGCAATTTTGTGTCTGCAGCAACCTGTTCAAGGTATGTATATCTGCCATAGCTCTTCAAATTAAATATAAAAATATATTATTGTACCACAATATTAATTGTAATTATTATTGTTGTTGTTATTATTATTAATATATTGTGTTTTGTAATTATGTACCATCATAGATGAGTCTAGGATTTGTTTATTTGTATTTATACTTACATAGTTATATAATTATCTTTTATTTCTGGTGATATTCTTATAGTTGTGGTCTATACTGTATTCGTTTCTGCACTATATACAGTAAACAGCAGTTGTAGCCTAGCGGTTAAGGTACTGAATTTGTAATCAGAAGGTTGCTGGTTCAAGCCCGACCACTGCCAGGTTGTCACTGTTGGGCCCTTGAGCAAGACTCTTAACCCTCAACTGCTTAGACCATATAGTGTCACAGTAATGTTTGTCGCTTGTAAACATGTAAACATTGTTTCAGAGCAACTTTATAGTCTTGGTTCAAACCCCCCAAAGGAGCAAGCCTAGGGCGACAGTGGCCAGAAAGAACCTAGCAGGGCGGCACGGTGGCTCGGTGGGTAGCACCGTCGCCTCACAGCAATAAGGTCTTGGGTTCGATCCCCAGGTGGGGCGGACCGGGTTCTTTTCTGTGTGGAGTTTTCATATTCTCCCCGTGTCTGTGTGGGTTTCCTTCGGGAGCTCCGGTTTCCTCCCACAGTCCAAAGACGTGCAAGACGTGCAAGTGAGGTGAAATGGAGACACTAAACTGTCCATGGCTGTGTTTAACATTAAACTTGAACTTATGAATCTTGTGTAACGAGTGACTTGTGTTTTGTCATGAATGTAACCAAAGCGTGTAAAACATGACGTTAAAATCCTAATAAGCAAACAATGAGATTTTAATGATCCTTTTATATCTTGTAATATTGTGACAGTAAACAGGGCAGTTGTGGCCTAGCAATTAAGGTACTGGACTAGTAATCAGAAGGTTGCTGGTTTGAGCCCCACCACTGCCAGGTTGTCACTGTTGGGCCCTTGAGCAAGACTCTTAACCCCCAACTGCTTAGACTTTTGTATCTCCATATACTGTCACAGTACTGTATGTCGCTTTGGAAAAAAGTGTCTGCTAAATGACAAAAATGCAACTTTATAGCATTGGTCGGCACAGTGGCTCGGTGGGTAGCACCGTCACCTCACAGCAATAAGGTCTTGGGTTCGATCCCCAGGTGGGACGGACGGGGTTCTTTTCTGTGTGGAGTTTTCATATTCTCCCCATGTCTGCGTGGGTTTCCTCCCACAGTCCAAAGACGTTGCAAGTGAGATGAATTGGAAATACTAAACTGTCCTTGGCTGTGTTTAACATTAAACTTGAACTTATGAATCTTGTGTAACGAGTGACTTGTGTTTTGTCATGAATGTAACCAAAGTGTGTAAACATCCTAATAAAATAAATACACATACTGTATAAAGAACCCTTGAGAGGAACCTCCTAGCTAAACTCAACACAGTACTTGTTGGCAAAGTTTGGCGTTTTTCATTTTTTTAAAGAGAATCTGGCAACCCGGTTAAGAGCCAGAGGGGGAGTCACGTCCAGCGATCTGTGATTCTGCGTTCTCGCTCGATGGCTCGATGATTGACTGCACAGCCTGATTAGGCACAATGAATGGGTGTTTGTGGTAGAGAGAGAGAGAGAGAGAGAGAGAGAGAGAGCAGGCCACTACACCGCTGTACCGCTGCTCGCTTCCCTAACACTACAGGAACGGCTTCAGCTCGGGGGTGAGTATCTCGTCCGGGAACCTCTCTCACCACACCGGGGTCGTGTGAGGTAGCGGGAGTCAGGGGTCCGGGTTTGGGGGGATTGTTTTGGGGAAGGTGTGCGGTGGGGGATGGGCGCAGTCGAACGGTACCGACTCAAAAGTTTAACCACTTCGCGGATCTCCGAATCACGGACAGCTTGACAGCTGTTGCGGGGTCCGCTGGAAACAGCACGAATGTGTATTTTGTAAACAGCCGTGCCTGGAATTGGTGTGATGTGTTAAATCTGTACAGTGTGTATGTGAACATATAAAGCGCATTTTTGTGTCGCTTTGACGCTGCGTGATTTGACGTTTTAAACCGGCGCTGTGTGCGGATCCCCCCCGCCACACTGTTACAAGTGGTACAGTCCGGCTCGCCTGCATTTGTCCCGGGATGACCTGTTGATGTCTGTAAAATAAGACAAGGTGCGGTACACCGGGCATCACACAACCCGGGCTACATGTGATCCAGGCTTCAAATCCGGATTTCACTCAGAACCGGAGGTTTTAAAAAGCTGTAATTCAGTCGCCTGGCTGAGAGCAGATTTGAGCTCTGCCACGCTAGAGCACCGCAGGCCTCCGGACGCACTTGGCACTCCGTTAGGGGCATAAGCCGCACATGCAGGCGGACTCGGTTGTTTTGGTGCCATCATTGAGCTCTGATCGCCTTTTAGCTGGACGCATTTCTCCATCTGGGGTCCTGTACTGCGTGATTGGCGTGGCTGTGCGCCCACGCATCGTGCCAGGGCAGGCTGACTGGCATACAGCAGGCTAGCCTGGCCTGCATTGCTCAACTCCACCGGCACCCCAATCGGACAGAGGTTTGGCTTCTGTTTACTTATTTGTGCTTAATCATCAGATATATAGTTCATTTATTAATTTATTTATTAGGATTTTAATGTCATATTTTACCCACTTTGGTTACATTCACAAGATTCATCAGTTCGACTTTAATGTCAAGCAATCATGGACAGTTCAGTATCTCAAATTCACCTCGCTTGCTTGCTTGCTTGTCTTTGGACTATGGGAGGAGACCGGAGCACCCGGAGGAAAACCCACACAGACACGGCGAGAACATGCTCCACGTTGCGGGTCGAACCCAGGACCTTCTTGCTGTGAGGCGACAGTGTGAGCCACTGTGCCGCCCGATCGTTGTTTTGTTTATTTATTTATTAGGATTTTACATTTACATTTACATTTTCAGCATTTAGCAGACGCTTTTATCCAAAGCGACTTGCACAATGAGCCGAACGCAATGAGCAATCGAGGGTTAAGGGCCTTGCTCAGGGACCCAACAGTGGCAACTTGGTGGTGGCGGGGCTGGAACCGGCAACCTTCTGTTCACTAATCCGATACCTTAACCACTGAGCTATCACTGGATTTTAATCTCATATTTCACCCACTTTGGTTACATTCACAAGATTCATCAGTTCGACTTTAATGCCAAACAGTCATGGACAGTTCAGTATCTCAAATTCACCTCACTTGCTTGCTTGTCTTTGGACTGTGGGAGGAAACCGGAGCACCCGGAGGAAAACCACACAGACACGGGGAGAACATGCAAACTCGACACAGAAAGGACCCGGACCGGTCCACCTGGGAATCGAACCCAGGACCTTCTTGCTGTGAGGTGACCGTTCGACCCACCGAGCCACCCGATCGTTATTTTGAATTGATGCCATATTATGCCAACATATTTTATGTCATTGCACATTTAAAGTATATTAAGTTTGTTCAGTAAAGCATTTGTATTCAACATTTGTATAAAAATAATGTGATCCAGTGTTTTATTTATTTATTAGGATTTTAACGTCATGTTTTACACCCTGGTTACATTCATGACAGAAACGGTAGTTACACAAGGTTCATCACTTCACAAGGTAATATCGAACACAGTCATGGACAATTTAGTGTCTCCTATTCACCTCACTTGCTTGCTTGTCTTTGGACTGTGGGAGGAAACCGCAGCACCCGGAGGAAACCCACACAGACACGGGGAGAACATGCAAACTCGACACAGAAAGGACCCGGACCGGTCCACCTGGGAATCGAACCCAGGACCTTCTTGCTGTGAGGTGACCGTGCTACCCACCGTGTTTTGAATTGATGCCATGTGGCCGTTGTATGTATTATGGGCACTTATGCCTGACATTGATTTAAGTTATTTGTTTTTTGTTCTTTACCACATTTCTTCACCGTGCTTTGATAAATATGTCGTTGTCTTGGATTGCACATTAGACGTATGTTAAGTTATCAGTTCAAGTTTAATGTCAAACACGGTCATGGACATTCTTGTATCTCCAATTCACCCGGAGGAAACCCACACAGACACGGTGAGAACCTGCAAACTCCACACAGAAAGTATCCGGACCGCTCCACCTGGGGATCGAACCTGCATGTGAGGCGACAGTGCTACCCACCGGGCCACCATGCCGCCCGATCGTTGTTTTGAATTGACGCCATGTGGCACTTATACCTGGAATTGATCTAAGTGTTTTTCTTTTGGTTGGAAGGCATTTAGTTCTTCACTATAGTTCTTCACAGTGCTTTAAAAATAACCTATTTTATATCATTGCACATTTAAAGTATATTAAGTTTGTTCAGTAAATCATCGATATTCAACATTTGTGTAATAATAATGTGGTCCAGTGTTTTAATAACTTCACAAGGTTAAATAACCCATCCCTTTGTAAGGTCTGTCATTATGGTAGAGCCCACTTTCCACCTCATTTGGCTTATGAGCTCATCATTAGGCTCTTTATAAGCTTAATCATTTGTCTTTACATTTACGGCATTTTTTTTTATCCAAAGCCACTTACAGTACAGTGACAGTATATTGTTTAAGCAATTGAGGGTTAAGGGCCTTGCTCAAGGGCCCAACAGTGACAACCTGCCAGTGGTGGGGCTTAAACTGCCCATCTCTAGGCTACAACTGCCCATCTCTTTGTAAGGTCATTACATTAGAGCGTTGCATTAGAGAGTTTTAGGGTTTTCCTATTTACTTTGGCTTATGAGCTCATAATTAATCTCTTTATGAGCTTGATCATTTGTCTTGGTAGGGCAGTAGGTTTTTAGGACCACCACTGAGTAGCCTTGTGGTCGAGCAAATTTAAATAACATTCAGAACAAGCCATGAATGTGTAAATCATGGAAAAGCTCAGATGTGGAGAAGTTTACTAACCCATTGGAAATGTGAAAATATGGAACGGAAGCCACGCTGGCTCAGTTAGACCACAGGGTCACAGTCACTGGCTAAGTTGCACCGGTTATGGCTACTCACAGTTGGCTGTGTGTCTGGGGGGACAATGGTCTTGCCAAGGTGCTTCATCCCTGCTTTAATTACAGCTTCTGCTGGACGGTCGCCTGTACGAGGGCTGGTTGATCATAGATAGAAGTGGAAGTGTGTGACTCTCCATACGTGATACCGCTCTCTGTAAGACCCCGTCTCTAAAAGGTGAAAAGAAGTGGTCGGTGTGCCATAGGGGGTGGGGTGCGTGACAGGGGTAGGAGGTGGGGGCAGTGGCAGCAAGGTGGCAAATTGGATACAACTAGAGGGGAAAAGGGAAAAATGAGTCCAAATTTTAACGGAATTACTGGAAATCTACTTTATGGTTGCAAAAGCCATTCATTTGTATGTTAAGGTACTGCAGCATTATTGATAATTGCTTTGCACTCTGTCTGTTGTGTGATGAACTTTTTGGGATTTAAGGAGTCTGAGTCTGAGGATCTCTCCTCTCTCCATTTGGTGTCTCCTTCTCCTCCCCCCTCACTGGAGAAAAAGTTCTTAAATAAACCCCAGGCCTCACAGTGTATGTGTGTGATTCAGGCCAACTGTAAACAAGCCGTTTTGTCTGATGTGTGTGGCGTGCTCTGTGTGTGTGGGAGGTAGGGAGTTAGAGCCCGAGACAAAGAGGGCACTTCTTTACCCCATTCGAGTAAGGTTTGGATTTTTGTTAATGTTAAAGTCACATCATCTTGTGTCTCGGTCAGTACTGGGAGACTTTGGGACGTCTACCATAAGCGGCTGTTATTTTTAATCTCACACACACACACACACACAGGTTTTGGTTTCTTTTTGCTTAAAAGCTCTAACTTTCCCATCTGTGCCAGCGTGGCTTTGTCAGGTGAGAACGAGCTGTACCGTGTCGACGATGTCCCCCAAATAGACTGAAATAAAAGTCAGGTCCTGCTCAAGTAGTTCTGCAGACCAGATGTGTCTTGTTTGGCATTCTTTTGGAAGCCGTGAAGGAGCAGGAACAGCACTGCCAGATCCTGATCTATCAGCCTGGTTAACCGATCTGCTCCTGGCGCACAGAAATCGTGGTCCTTGTTAGCACGAGATGGCTCGACGTCTGTGTGGCCAAGGAATTCAGAATGGAAAATGGCTTTTTTTTTTATTTTTTTACTTGAATACCAGGAATACTGGATGTCCTGATCTGATACCAGATCAGATGGTGGATTGATATTTGATCAGATGTGTTGTCCAACCACAGCAAATACCGTTATTGATCTGATAGTAACAGAGCAGCTTTTATGTGTAGCTATGCAAAAGCTAGAAAGCAAAATATTTCATGTGTTTTATTTCATTTTTATCAACCACTTTACCTGTAATTGCTTGGGGTTGCAGTGGGTCAGGTTCCACTGGGAAAACTGTGGGTACAAGGCATGAATACCCTGAACTGGTGCCAATGCCAGGCTAACGCAACTCCATATTATTCACAGACTGTAAAAAGAAAAATGCACGACTCCCCGTCTACTTCAGAGCTCCTGAAAGTGTTGCTTTCCACCCCATTAGGGTGCCCCTGATTTAGCCCATATGGCAATTATCGAGACGTGCCAGGAAGCTTTTCCTTGTATTATCTCCTGCCCTAATCAATCCAGAATCAAATTATGGCAGCTTAGGACTTGAAATCCAAAACAAAAAATGTAGAAGACGCTCTTTTCCAACTGCTCGAGACTGCTGGCTTACTTTGCGTATTGGCATGATTTCCTCTGATCTCAATAAGAAATGCATTTGAAAGCAGACTGTATCTAGCTAGAGAGCTGTAATAATTTAAGCAGGACATGATTTAACTCTTCAAAATATTTGGAAGTGTACGCATAGCTTTTACTTCTTGTTTTAGCCCCGATGACCAACAGACATGAATAGGTCGACACTGAGATAAAACTAATCAAATAGAATACAGTAGTACTGATATTAAGTTCTACTCTATTTCTGACTCTTCTGTTCTGCTCTTTCAGATTCCCGTGGTGCTGCTGGCCATAGCGCCATGGCTCAGACCCTTCAGATGGCGATTCCCAACTTCGGCAACAACGTCCTGGAGTGTCTAAATGAGCAGCGGCTACAGGGCCTGTACTGTGATATCTCAGTGGTGGTAAAGGGCCACGCCTTCAAGGCGCACCGGGCCGTCCTGGCGGCCAGCAGCGCCTATTTCCGTGACCTCTTCAACAGCGGCACCGGCGGCAAGGCGTCCGCCGTGGTGGAGCTGCCGCCGGCGGTTCAGCCTCAAAGCTTCCAGCAGATTCTGGCCTTCTGCTACACGGGTCGTCTTAGCATGAACGTGGGCGACCAGTTCCTGCTCATGTACACCGCCGGGTTCTTGCAGATCCAGCAGATCATGGAGAAGGGTACAGAGTTCTTCCTCAAAGTCAGCTCGCCCAGCTGCGACTCGCAGGGTCTCCACGTCGAGGAGACGCCGCCATCCGAACCTCAGAGTCCCGTCACTCAGACGGCTGTTGGCGTCTCTGCCAATGGAGGAGGAGGCGGCGGTGGTGGTGTAGGAGGCGGAGGAGGTGTAACGGCTACCAGTCGCCCCTCTTCTTGCCTCACCCCACTGCCTCTGTTGTCTCGTGTTAAGGCAGAGCAGCCCGAGGCCTCGCCCTACTCGGTGGTCTGCACCCCAGTGGCCAAACGCCTCTGGGAAGGAACCGGCGGAGCTGGAGGAACTGGTGGACGCAAAGCTGCCCGCTTTTCCCAAGACATGACACGCAACAGTGCCATCCAGCCACAGGGACTGGCTGTGGGTTTGGCTGCGGCACCAACAAGCCACACCACCAATGGTAACGGGGCGAGCAGCAGTGCCACGCCTGAGGGCACAAGCCCAGGCACCGTTAGCGCCTATGCCAGTGACTCGCCCATCTCCTACCATGACGACGAGGAGGAGGAAGAGGTCGCGGAGGACGGTGCGGAGGAGCAGTACAGGCAGATCTGCAACATGTACACCATGTACAGTATGCTCAATATGGGCGCCGTAGGTGAGTGTGATGGAGGTCAGATTTTTAATAGATATGTAGGTGCTCCGGTGGTGCAGCGGTAAAATACGCTGGGGTGCTACAGTGGTGCTATCAGCCAGACAGGCCCCTAACTATGGGAGCAGCCAAGACCAAGAAAAATGAATTAATATATGATGCAAGTCAGTCATGCGCTGAAGAAGCAAAGCATCCTCACATCATCACTACTACCATAATGTTGGACTGTTGCTGTAAAGTCCCTATTGCCGAGTGTGTTGTGTTTACTGCAGCTCTAACAGGACCAGTGTCCTCCAAAAAGTTCCACTTTTAAGTCATTACGCCACTTAATATTATTCCAAAAAATAGAGCCTTTGCATTCCTTTTGGTTAGCTCTTTTTTTTTTACCTTCCGACTTATATTTGGAGACCAACTTGTAGGTCTTCATTTCCAATGGTGGACTTACGTGACACAGGCACGATGGCCTGATGAGTTAACAGTGTGCTTTTGGTAGGCCGGCCACTTCTGGGAAGATTTACTACAGCTGCAAGGTTTCTTTATTTAGATATAAGGACACTCGCTGTGGTTCGGTGGAGTCTTTGAAATGGCTCATACACATAAGTAAAGAAAGCAAATCGACCCCCTACTCTGATGTTTAAGGACTGAATTTATTATTCAGTCATGATATTAGCCATAGCTGCTGACATGGGGTTAAGAATTAAATAAACAAACAAACGTTCCTCTTGGTTAGCTCTTGTTTATACCTTCCAAGTTACCTTTGGAGACCAACTTGTAAGTCTTTCTTTCCAATGGTGGACTTGTGACACAGGCAGGGCTGGCAGGCAGGGCCTTAGATGCTTGTTTGAGTTTTTTGTGACTTTGCTGATGAGTTAAGTGTGCTTTTGATAGCTCGGCCACTTCTGGGAAGATTTACTACTGCAGACCGGGAACACCCCACAAGAGCTGCAGTTTTGGAGATGCTCTGACCCAGTCGTCTAGCCATCACAATCTGGCCCTCGTCAAACTCACTCAGATCCTCACGCTCGCCCATTTTTCCTGCTTCTAACATCTTAACATTTTTTTGTTCGTTTGCAGCATCGTGTGCTGTTTGTTGAGACCTTTAGCTGCTTTACTTTGGTTAAATTGAACCTCTTCAGCAGAGTCGGCAGCAATCAAGCCATCGTCTAGTTTAATTAAACCTGATTAATAATTAAATTAGGTTTCTGGTGGACTAACCGAAGGGGCAGTTTGTTTTGACCGCTTTTTGCCTCTGAATGATCACTGTCTTTGCTGTTTTGATCTGATATCTCAATGTGCTTGAGGATCTGAAAAAATTCTGCGTGAATAAAATAAATCATGACACGGCGAGTGCATTTTCACAGCCCTTTAAATAGCAGCGTTTTTTTTCTGCTGGGCTGAGGTGGAAAGTTGGTGATGAAGGAGAAGCTGAATGAATAAATGATGACTCAATGATTGGATGTTTTACTTTCTGCGTGCCTGTGTTTGGCCGGCACTGTTTTGATTACATTTCCCTGCTTCGCCCCGGTATGAGTAGTTGATGGAAGCGTTCATTTAAACAGTGGTAAACATTTGGATGGAAAGGCAAATACACTATATGGAGCGTTAGTACTGTTTGCTATAGGCAGGGTGGCACTGTGGTAGCATTCAGCATGCAAACGTCACTCCTCACAAGTCAGAATTTAAAATGGAAAAATTAAAAGGACAAACAATAAACAAATTGATTTAACTTCGTTCTTGTATATTTCATGTTCTCACAGACTCATGCACCCTGGCACGCTGGTGCAATAAATACAGGTCCAGTCATGCCAGGCTTTTGGATGCAAAACTCAGCACTTGTGTTGCCATAACAGTCTCCACTCCTGAAATTTTGTCTCAATTTCCTTTTATTCATCCACATAAACATTGCGAAGGATGTGCAGCGATGCTGGGTGATGAGGCTTGATTTACATTCAGCTCTTAATCTATCCCAAAGGTGTTTAGTCCATAAACATCAAGCTCATCAAATCATTTCTTAACTCTCCAGGTCTTCTGCAGTACGATCCATTCCACTGCAGGTTAAATAAGAAAGTATTGGGACACCCGTTCACAACATTCGCTAACAGGTGTAATAAATGAATGGGGACATGATATGCTCCTGACTTTGCAGCAACAGTTTAGGGAAGGCCCTTTCTACTCCAGCATGACTGTGTCGCAATGAACAGCTTTGGAATGAACCTGGACATCAAATCTTGCCAGGAGCCTTCTCAGAAGAGTCGTGGCTGTTATAGCTGAAAAGATCACATAGACATCAGTCTATCTTGCATTCACATTACATTTACGTTTTCGATTGCAATTGAGGGTTAAGGGCCTTGCTCAAGGGCCCAACAGCAGCAACCTGGCAGTGGTGGGGCTTAAACCAGCGAGTTTCTGATTACTAGTCCAGTACCTTAACCGCTAGGCTACAGCTGCATATTTTAATACCATTTGTTTTGTTCTTTTTAAAAGCTCATGGTCAGGTGTCCAAATACTTTTGGCCATATAGTGTATGACTGGATGCTTAGATTTAAAGATTGAGCTACAAGAAGTAAATCTACTGGTTGAAATGGGTGTCCGTATTTTGACCATTTTTTGGTATTTTGACCATGTGTGTGTAAATTTTCACCTCCGTTTACCTGGTTTGGTGCAAATGTGCTAACAAGTCTCTCTCTCTCTCTCTCTCTCTCGTTCTCTCTCTCTCTCTCTCTCTCTCTTCACACCTTTAGGTGGAGAGCGTGTGGAAGCTCTGCCTGAACACTCAGAGACCCGGAGCCGGATGCGGGGACGCCAGGACTTGGCATCACTCCCTGCTGAACTTATTGCCCAAATCGGCAACCGGTGCCATCCCAAACTATACGAGGAGGGCGACCCGGCCGAGAAGTTAGAGCTGGTCACAGGTTAGGGATGCTGATGAGTCTCTGTGTGTTTCGAATGTGTCATTTTAGTTTATAAATATAAAACAAAATTGGACCTAAAATACCTTTTACATGCACTGTAACTCCGTTCGGGCGGCACGGTGGCTCAGCAGGTAGCACTGTCGCCTCACAGCAGGAAGGTCCTGGGTTTGATCCCCAGGCGGGAGGTCCGGGTCCTTTCTGTGTGGAGTTTGCATGTTCTCCCTTTTGTCTGTGTGGGTTTCCTCCGGGAGCTCCGGTTTCATCCCACAGTCCAAAAACATGCAGTCATGTTAATTGGGGACACCGAATTGCTTTATAGGTGAATGAGTGTGTGTGTGTGCCCTGCGATGGACTGGCGCCCCGTCCAGGGTGTTACTGTGTGCCTTGTGCCCATTGAAAAGCTGGGATAGGCTCCTCAACAGCAGATGAGTGGTGCACAAAAAATACATGAGCCCACTATCGCTGAGATCCAGGGTTCGTATATCGGCGGTGATATCTGCTTTTCGGGCATCTACACACGAATGATTGGCTATGTCTAAGGAGTAGGGGGGTTTGGTTGAACAGCCTAGCCATTGGGAGATACACTTGTCAGTGCACTCTCAGTGCCTTAGCATTATGCCACATCAGCTCAAGTCTGCACAAATTTGAATCTTGTTTTTAGGTGTGTGGTGAGGCGAATAAACATTACCTGAACATGCTGTACTTGTTAAAAAGTTCTGGCTGAGTTCATGAACGCTCCATCACGGATCGTCAGTGTAAAGGTGCTGACGGTGATGCGTGCCCGGTGTGTGCGTATGTAAAACCCGCTGATGGTGGTGTGTTTGTTGTGTGTAGGAACGGGTGTTTACATTTCACGAGCCCAGCTGATGAACTGTCACGTCAGCGCAGGTACCAGACACAAAGTGTTGCTGAGGAGGCTACTGGCTGCTTTCTTTGATAGGTAAGTAAGTGTGTGTGTGTGTGTGTGTGTGTGTGTGTGTGTGTGTGTGTGTGTGTGTGTGATTATTCAGTTCAGCTCCTTTTTTATAGCAGCTGAATCACTCCCTTTGTCTTTCACAGGAGCACTCTGGCTAACAGTTGTGGCACCGGCATCCGCTCGTCCACCAACGACCCCAGCCGCAAGCCACTGGACAGCCGCGTCCTGCACGCCGTCAAATGTGAGTCTCCTATCACAGTTGGATTATTAAACCAGTATTAAGTCCAAACTCTAATAACATTCAGAACAACATCATCATTTCCTGTTTTACCAACGTTTCATCCTGGTTGGGATTGGGGGGGGGGGGGGGGGGGGGTTTATTTATTTATTTATTAGGATTTTAACGTCATGTTTTACACTTTTGTTACAATTATGACAGGAACGGTAGTTACTTATTACACAAGGTTCACCAGTTCAATGTCAAACACAGTCATGGACAATGCTCTCGGAGGAAACCCACACAGACACGGGGAGAACATGCAAAATCCACACAGAAAGAACCCAGGATCTTCTTGCTGTGAGGCCACGGTGCCTGTGTTGCTGTGGATCTGGTTTCCCAGAATCAAAAGACACCAATCTATCACGTGGCCTCGGCCTTCCCCTGTCTCAGACATAGCCAATCATGTCTGTTTGTAGACACCTAATGGGCGATAGCACCGCTGGGGGTTCGAACCCTGGATCCCGGCATTGTTGAGTGCAGTTTGCTACCTAAGCACCCAGTAATATATTTATTGTCCAATAGGAACTGTTACCTGTGTTATTTACAGTTGGGATATTTCATCTTTGACAATGGGCGGCACAGTGGCTTGGTGGGTAGCACTGTTGCCTCACCGCAGGGAGGTCCGGGTGTGGAGTTTGCATGTTCTCCCTTGTGTCTTCGTGGGTGATTGAATGCAAGTGAGGTGAATTGGAGATACAAAATTGTCCATGACTGGTTGACATTAAAGACTTGAACTGATGAATCTTAACCAGTGTAACCAGTAACTACCTGTTCTGTCATGGATGTGACCAAAGTTTGTAAAACATGATGTTAAAATCTTAAGAAATAAGCTGGGCAAACACCTCTATTAGCCCATCCTGGGCCTAATTTTGAACCGTTCGGTGCAAAATAGTTTGCTGTGACTCTATTGTTGCCCCTTAGCATCACTGTCCTTCAAGTTTGTCACTCTTCTGCCTTTTGTTCCGCTCAGATTACTGTCAGAACTTTGCGACGAGCTTCAAGGAGAGCGAGATGAACGCCATCGCGGCGGACATGTGCACCAACGCGCGGCGCGTCGTCCGCAAGAGCTGGATCCCCAAGCTGAAGCTGCTCATGGCCGAGAGCGACGCCTACACCGGCTTCCTTCCGGACGGCGTGAAGATGGAGGCTGAGGCTCTGGGAGCCGAGGCGGCTTTCGGGGCGGCCGATCTGGAGGGCGGGGCCTCGCTCGAGACGGCTCCTTCATCTGAATCCTTGGCGCAGGGCGTGGGCGGAGACGCTGGAGGTCTGTTCCAATGAGTGGGCCGCAAAGAGGGAAACCCCGCCTCCTGTCCTTTTCCACCCCTGCCTTGGTATCCGTGTGACTCTGTCCTCCGCTACCTCTGCCTGCGGGAGTCTGGAGGAGTAAGTGGGGTTTAGCAGAAGGCCGGGGCGCCTCTGGTTTTATTTTCATGTTTTTTTTTGGTTTGTTTTTCCCCCTAAATAACCCCTTTTTTGCACAGAAGCCTCTTGCTTCCATGCTTTACCAATCTGTATATTGTGTGATTTTGATTTGGCTCGTAAAACAAGGCCTCCGTAACATCCGTGTGGGTGCGAGCGCAGAGGTCGCGGTTCCCCTAATCACACTGTACTAATATTTTTGAATGTATGCGTCCGCAGCACCAAGTGTCGCGAGACAAGCCGATTGTATTTGGCCAGAGAAATAATAGGCCAAAAGTCGTAGCCACTGTAGCGATGGAGGGAGAGGACGGAGCCGAGAGAGAGAGAGCAATAGAAAGAGAGATGTAGGTGGCTTCTTCTGTCTCCAATTCGGAAAGAATTTATATTCCCTCCTCTACTCCTACTCTTCCTCAAAACGTCTGGTATTCCAACCAGAAGAGAAAAGAAAAAAAGTGAATCCTGTTCTTTGTTAATCTCTCCCTGATTTTTCCTGAGTTCTTTCACTCGATAACGTACGATTTAGGACAGTAAAAGTAAAGGGGGACAGAAAGATTAGTCATATTTTAAAAATATATTTATCTACTTGCACCTTTGACGTGTGCATACTGAGAAAGAGAGGGATTGTTTAAAATCTCTTTTTGTGTGTGTTTATTTTTTTTCCGTTTATTTTTTTTTTCTCGCTTTCGTCACCTAAGTGTTTGTCGGGACGCGTCTTGCTACGGGATTTCAGAAGAACGTGGCGAAAAGAGAATTATTTTTGCATACTGATATCTTTTAGAAGCTCTGCGCTTAGCTTGTACCTGACTGGCTGTGAGAAATCGAGCTCCTCTAGCTTGTGACTCGGTGTGCAGTTACTGTTATTCGTTGATTCTGTCAGTCGCCCGTTTTCAAATTCGGACAAATTCGGACTTGCTGTCCGGTGTGGGATTCAACACGCCCTGTTTGACTTCCCTCGCGGCTCAGAAGGCCGTTAGTGGTCGCTAATGCTGTGTTCGTGTCGTGGACGAGGAACTTGTCTTGCTGCTTTTTAAAGATGAGGTCACACCAAAAACTTTACGTTTAGGGAAGATTTCGGATTTTGCACATCAATAAATGCAGTTTAATTTGAAACCAATGATGTTGCAGTGCCTGCTGTCTCTCTGCAGCTCCCGTTAGGGGTCACCACAGTGGATCGCTATGGTCTGTATACCTGATTTGGCCCAGTTTTACCCCGAAAACCTGATTTAAACCACAAGAGTTTATGTAAAACATCCAGTAAGTTGAGTTCAACTAAATTTATCACAATCAATCATGTTTTACTAATCAAGGGGGCGGCACGGTGGCTCGGTGGGGTAGCACTGTCGCCTCACAGCAAGAAGGTCCTGGGTCCGGGTCTTTTCTGTGTGGGGTTTCCTCCAGAAGCTCCGGTTTCCTCCCACAGTCCAAAGACGTGCAAGTGAGGTGAGCTGGAGATACAAAATTGTCCATGACTGTGTTTGATATTAAACTTGTGAACTGATGAATCTTGTGTAATGAGTAACTACCATTTCTGTCATGAATGTAACCAAAGTGTAAAACATGACGTTAAAATCGTAATAAACAAACAAACTAATCAAGGGAGCCGGAAATCATGATCATGTGATCGCTTGAATAATTGTGCTCCCCTACTGTCTAAAGTCTAAATTAGCTACATACACTGTAGTTGCTTGTTTGTGTACAGGCATAGAAAGTGTGTTCACATAAATGCCAACGATCCAGTCATTATACACTATATGACCAAAAGTATTTGGACATCTAACTTTAAGCTTTCTTGCTTGACATACCAACACTAACTGACTCGATTTCTCCAAACATCAAATCTGATATAACAAACTTTACCTGAATTAAAGTGTTGGAACGGCCGTTAAGATGAGAACGGTGAGGTGAAAGTCAACGAGGGCGTGTTAGAAACTGCTGTAAAGCGTTTGGCTTATTAAATTGTGATTGTGTCACTGAGAATTGTTGAAATATAATGCCTGAACACTGTCAGTACTAGTTTGTGACCCTGTATGGCCCCGGTGTGGGCACCTCTCCCCCGATACGTCTGAACACACATCCTTACACACATGCAAATTAGGCCCCGGGGGTGGACAAACCGTGCTTCCTATTGTCATGGGCACCTTACTGTCTTAAAGACGGGTTAAATGACTCTGTGTGGTTTTGCATGTGTGTGTGGCCTTGGGGGAGGGTTTACACTGCCTGTGTCCCAGAAGAGAATGAGCTGTCCGAGAGCCTCTGTATGCCCCTGTTTGGGCAGCTGTGCTTTGTGTGTGTGTGTGTGTGCGCACGTCTGCGTCTCTGTCTCTGTATGTTAGCATCTGTGTACATTCCTTGCACATAGTTGGCTCTGTGTGCTCACATGTGGGTGGTATTTGGGTAAGGTTTAAGGCAGGCGTAGGTGTGTGTGTGTGTGTGTTTAGGCGTGTACGCCTTTTTGGGAAGCTTTCCTGGCTTAAGCTTTTACACATTGGTACAACCCATGATGCTTTGCATACCACCACATGCCCAAATTTCCATCAGGATTAGAATAGAGTAGCGTTTATCCTCATCTGAACTCCTCGGTTCATTTTCCTTTATTATCCTTCTAAGTCATTTGTTTATTTTTTTCTTTCTCCGTTTCGCCAGCTGCAAAAAAATTCCTATAATTAGAGCGCCTGGCACACCTTTGCCACCGATAGCGTGTCAGATCCGCCTCAGAAAATCAGACTTGTGAAGCAGCCACGTTTCCAGCAGTTTAAAAGTCGAACCAGAACTTAATTCAGACTCATTTCATCCTGGTCACACCAGAAATTCACAGATGCTATTTAATGTCAGAATATGGTTCCAAATCATTTAATGTATGTATGGTTCCAAATCAGGTATGTACACAAAGTTAAATTAAGCATACACACAATTTCATCCATCTACTTGAGGCTCCTGACTGATTGTGAATCATGGTGCTACGTTTCTGTGATTTATAGTTATAGTTTATAGAATAATTTGTAGTCTGGTTGGATAATATAAAATTTTATACGGTACGCTGCTATAAGTGCTTTAACCGTGTTAGATTGACTGTAAATCAAAGCATCAACGGTCATTCAGCGATCGACAAAGCCGTGCAGTTATGCGATTGGACGCAGGTTAGCATTTTATACATTTCAAATTAGAATTTTAAACTGCCTTGTCAAAATTCCTATAAAAAGGAACTGAACTCTGTGTCTACGCGGACATAATTGGCCTGTCTGGCGGAGGGAGGGACGCAGGGGTTCCCCATAACTGCTGCAGTTACGACCTCTGCTGGCTGGTCGATGGCGCCTGCACAGAGACGGGGAATAATGGAGATCAGTGTGTTCCTCTCCTCTCCATGTGTGATATGGATTCCTGTATGAGCATGCTTGGTTAAGGTGAAAAGAAGCGGTCGGTTATTGCACATGTGTCAGAGGGGGCGTGTGCTAGTTACAGCCCTCCTCAGTAGAGGCGAAATACAATCAGGTTATTGGATACGACTAGACTGGGAGAAAAAATTGGGGGGAAATGCATTGACGTGGTCGATCGGCTGCAGCGTAGCACCAATGATGCGTAGAATTACTGCAGATTTTACGTGCAGCGGGCATGTTAAGCACAGGGTGTGATACAAATCAGTACCTCTAAAGAACGGAGGCCGTATCAGATAAATAATCATTGTTATGCATGTACGTAAATGCATTTGTGACACGCCGGAGCTCAGTTTTCTCCTGGGACACGGCAGCTTTCTGCTAAAAGTAATCAGAGCTCTTTGCACCTTTCGTTGTAGACTGAACTAGTGCTTTTTGCACATTCTTTTGTAGAGGAGACCGGTGGATTGTGCACCTTGTTTTTGTAGCGGATCAGTCGGTGGGTTTTTCCCGTGAGCGTGTCGGCGAGATTCTGCCGAGCCGTGCTGAACTCTTGCTGATGTAAATATTGATGAGACTGTTGAACAGATTTTTTTTACCACGTTTATCTTTTTTTTTTTTTTTTTGATAATTATTTTTAGGAACGTCACTCATCGGGTGACAGAGTAGATCTTTTTTATTTTTTAGCATTTATTTTTTTTACTTCTTCTGCTTGACGTAACTCGAGTTTGCGCTTCCAGCTCGTTCCGCTTTCGGCCGAGTGCGCGGTTAGAATCGCTCGGCTGCTACGTTAGCATCAATAACTCGATTTTTAGGCCTGAGAGCAAAAACTTACAGCATCCAAATCAAATCTATATCTACATAGACTAGCACACATCTCTCTTTTGTTAATTATTATTATGTTTGTTTAACAACACGTACTGTATTGAACTGTACTAACACAGAGTTGACTTGCCAAGTCTTGTAAGGATAGGAAAGAGTACGGTGTAGTGCTGTATGACTGACAAGGTATTTTTATTTTCATTTTGTGCTGAAATGATGGGGATCATAGGCATATCCTGGTGCTGTGTGGTGTAGATGCTGGTCAGTTGGGGTATCGATGCCAAGCGTGCAAGTTAAGATTATGTTCACACTGCAAAAATTAAACTGTTTCCTTTGTTTGCTGCTGAAATCTGATTGTTTTGGGTTATTCATATCCAACGCTAGTCTGAACAGATCTGTTTAATTAATTAAGGACTATACACACTCATACACATTTAAAATTCATTCCTATAATCACAGCCTGGTCCTATAGTTTTATATATTCAAATTACATCATTAAGGGCAGAAATGCATTTTCAAACGCACATTTTTTTTTTGGAAAGTTTTAGCCTAATACTGGAGTATGAAATAAAATGCATGGTATTTAATACTTGCCTTGTGTGATTTCAATATATAAATAATCTTATAAATAGTTAAAAGGAATAGAGAAACTAACTTTGTACAAAAAATACTCAAAACTAGGTCTGATAAAAAGCCTGGGAAAACTGGACCGATGAGAAAAACGTCTGTGTTGATATCTGGACCGATTTTCTCAAACGACCCCCAAATATCAGTGTTTGACTAGTAGAACTAGGAGGTTTTTCTGCTTAATACAGACAATCAAGATTCATTTTTAATTTTGATGCTTTTGAGGAACGCTTAGGCATCACACAGCATTTTTAGATCTTAAAAAAAATCCCTAAACGTGCCCGTTTCCCTTGAATGGTTTACTAATTGGGTGTATTAATCTTAAATACAGTGGGCGCTCAGGTGGCGCAGCGGTAAATTACGCCAGCCTACAACCGCTGGGATCGAGGAATCAAATCCCCAGCTGTGCTGTCAGCCAGTCCCGTGTCAACCTAAAAACATAATTGGCCTGTTTTTATTTAATTTAATTAGCATCCTGTCTGGAGTGTGTTTCTGCATTCTGACCCACTGACCAGGAAAAGTGGTGGTAAAGCATGGCTCAGTGGGTAGCACTGTCGTCTCACAGCAAGAAGGTCCTGGTGGGGCGGTCCTGGTCCTTTCTGTGTGCAGTTCACAGACATGCAGTCAGGATAATTGGAGATACAAAATTGTCCATGACTGTGTCTGACAATAAAAACCTGTGAACTGATGAATCTACCTGTCCTGTCATGAATGTAACCAAAGTGTGTAAAACATGACATTAAAATCCTAATAAATAAATAAATTAGTACAATAGTATGCAGTTTGGGACACTACTGGTTTCCCGTGCCCGTGTACACACTGGTGCTTAGTTAAGAAGAGATTTGCGGGTTAAAGCTGCACCCACACACATTCACATTTTAGTAACCAATAACTGCAAAGGTGGGCAAAGATTTGAGCTGCTTTGTCCCCCCACCATACGAAGCACTTTTTGACTAATCGGAAGCAATTGATGCTCGTACAAACGGTACCATAAATCAACCTGTAGTGAGATTTTAATATTCTTATGTGGACTAAGATTCTATATATAAGAAATGTAAGAAAATAACTTCATATAATCTACTGCAAAGACATGACACGATTGTCTCCATGAATTTTAAATAAGTCCTTAATAATGATCACACTTGTAGCTTCTTATGATGTGAATATTAGAACATTTTATAGACTTAATATTATAATGCTCACACATTACACATTACAATCCAAAGGCGAGATTTATTATAGGTTTATTACTCCAGCATAACGACACAAGCTGAATTTCTATCTGTCTGTTCAGACTGGAGTCAAAGATTGGCTGTGCATTGACTAATCTATAGATAAATATGAAATGTCAGGATTCGGTATGATTTTTTTTGTCATGTAAAGTAAAACTGACAGATTTGGATCTGTAGTGTGAACATAGTGTTAATCTGCCTCTGTCTTGGCAGCAATGCCCTTGCGTCCTCCATTTTGATGGCACAGATGGCATACATACACTGCATGCATAGGCCGTGAGGCAGCGCTGCCACCTAATGCCACCTGCTGTACACACAGAATCACTGCAGCCTATGTGCACTACATGCAGTCTGCTCCAGATGCCGCCGGCTTTGCAACATGGAGGGCCTTTTTCTTTAAGAACTGAACATGTTTACATTATTTTTGAGAAAAAAAAAAGTAAGAAAAGGAAAAAAAGTTGATGCCTGATGTTTTTTTCTCTTTTATAACATTGCCTAAAGATTGTGTTTTTTATATGAAAGAAGGGACCAGAGTTTTGAGTACCGAGAGGACATATCGTTTTGGTTGTTTTTTGGTTCGACTGTCTGTCTGAGCCTCCGCGCCCATTAAAAAGCACCTTTAACAGGGAATTCTCGTGGTCACGTTTCTGAACCACGACACCTTGAATAGTCTCAGTGGGCGCGGGGGCCGGACAGACAGCAGAAACCAGTGTGAGAGTTTACTTGCCCATATATTTTGTTTGTATTTCTACACCCACCCCTTCTTCCCCCTCTCTATGGGAATGCATTCTTTCTGGCTGCTGTGCACTTCGGGGCAGCAACCGAGGCACGTCAGAGAGAACTGATCTGCTGTGTGTGGTGTCTTTCTTTCTTTTTGTTGTTTAAGTTTGGTCTGGATATCCAGCGCTTTGTTCATAGTGCTGGTCAGATTACACACCTACACGTGCTGATCGGTCCTCTCGGAGTGCCTGGCCGTACCTCTTCTGTTCCTGTGTACCTCAATATTCTGCCTTTAAGCCAATTCCTCAATGTGTAGTTCTAAGAAAACCCTGATGTTTTTGTAATAAATTAATCTATTATGTGGTGAATAATTATGTGTACAGATCAGTATGGAGAATTCCTACTTTCCTGAGAAATGCAGTTTTGGGGTTTGAATGGTGGGAGGTTTTGGGGGTGATGGGGACAGTACTAGCTCACTTTTAACTACACAAAAGCAGGAGTGTAAATCTTTTATAAAAGATGCAGCGTTTGCGTGTCGGGGTCACCCGCCCCCTGTTTCACTTTCTATGACTACATGCTATACAATATATTATGATGATCTATATCTATAAATATATATAAATATATACATACTGTAAATTCTATAGAGGCACTAATGAAATTGTTTGTTGTGCACTCACAGCATGAGTTGTAACCCAGATGCTGCTTCCAGCTGAGTCCAGCGCAGCATTGTCCGTTCGATACCCCCCTCCCTGTCAGCCATGCCCCCTCGCTGTTCCCCAAGCAGTTGACCCTGTTATGCCCGTGCCCATCCATGCCATTCGAGTCTGTGTTCAGAGTGCCAATAACTTTGTGAATCCCTAACTGTGACCCGATATTATCGATAAATAGAATTGCACATTAACTACTGTAAAGAGAAAAACAAAAGGAAACAAAATTGAAAGAATACATCTGGATATCTTAATAAAAACAAGTTTGTAACAAAACTGCCTGATCTGAGTGGTTATTATCTTTATAATGTATTTATTAAGAATTCTACATAATCACCTTCTGTGTTTTTCCCAGCGTTGTACCAACTTCTTAATGCCATCAGCAAAAAATGTTTTTAGTTGAGCGTGTAGCCACTGATTCATCGCTGCTTTCACATCATCATCACATGAAAATCTTCTTCTCCTTAAAGCTTCTTTGAGCGTCCAAAAAGTTGGAAATCAGATGGAGCTAAATCCGGACTATAAGCGTCTCTCAGTATCTCAGACACGACTGATTACTACTCCTCCCGGGCGGCACGGTGGCTAAGTGGGTAGCACTGTCACCTCACAGCAAGAAGGTCCTGGGTCTGATCCCCAGGTGGGGCGGTCCGGGTCCTTTCTGTGTGGAGTTTGCATGTTCTCCCCATGTTCGCGTGGGTTTCCACCGGGGGCTCCGGTTTCCTCTCACAGTCCAAAGACGTGCAAGTGAGGTGTAAATCATGACGTTAAAATCCTAATAAACAAACAAACAAACTACTCCTCTCACCCTCACCGCTTTCAACCAAAATATAAAAGTGCAGAAACTTTTTGAAGATCCCTCGTATCCCGTGTACGTACCAAGGCTGTAATCACAATATATATTTAGATGTGCTCAAATTGTCCCCCCAATACACTGATGTAAAAATGACATTCAATTCACAAGCTTTGCATATGGGTAGGATCATTTAGTGTTCCCACTGGTTATTGATAGCAGGAATGTTTTAGAATGGCCTGCTAAAACCCCAGTCCCCTCACATCCATGTAGATTTGGTCCACCCCCTTGATCAGTTCATGGCTACGGCCTTGGTACATACACAACTTTATCGTTTTAAATACATGCAGCTCTGGGACAAAAGTTTTTGCTAAGTAAGCTGATGTGGCTTGATGGGGTTTCAATCCTGGGCTGATGATTTCTTTCAGCTTAATTAGAACCTTAAAGCCCTTGTAAGCAGGGCAGTTGTAGCCTAATGGTCAAGGTACTAGACTAGTAATAAAAGGGTTGCTGGTTCAAACCCCACCACTGCCAGGCTGCCACTGTTGGGCCCTTGAGCGGGCCCTTGAGCAGGCCCTTAACCCTCAGTTGCTTAGCCTGTATACTGTAAGTCGCTTTGGATAAAAGTGTCTGCTAAATGCCATAAATATACATTTATATTAATGTAAGGACATGGCAGCTCCAACTTGTTCAAAATAGGGTTTTATATATTCTATGCTACCCAGTATTTACAGAGGTTTTGAGTGTGAAAGAGATTAAAGGTTCAGTTTGGGATTGTACTGTGCTAATCGGTTTCCTGTTAAACATTTTTGAGAAGTCTGAGTGAGCAGACCGACTTCCTCTTTGTGAATGCCTGTGAAATACCTTTTGGCTGGAGGAAATACCAGCACTGTTTCTGCTTAAGCCTCCACCTTAAACTAGGAGGCTAAAAGGTTAAAGAATGTGTGTAACCGATTGTATTTTATATACAGAGCCCTGAAAAAGTATTTCTCTCCTTTTTCTGATTTTTGCTTATTTGTCACAATTGTTTTAGGTCTTCAAGGCTAAATTCAATATAAGACAAAGACAACCTTAGTAAGGACAAAAGAAAAAAGCTATCCAACATCAGCCGGCTCTGTGTGGAAACAAATGGATTGGATATCTGGGTCCAGTGAGACTAGACACACACACACACACACACACACACACACACACACACACACACACACACACACACACACACAGGATCACCATTCATACATCAAAAGAAATTCAGGAACAATGAGAAAGTTAATATAATATATTAATCCTAAAACCAGTTACAAAGCCTCAGATTTTAAGACTCAAAGCCTATGGCAAACCAGAGTAAATGTCTTTAACTCCAGTAGGAGATACTTATAGCAGTGGCTGGCACACCAAAATTCCATAAAGAACACATAACCAATCATCCAATCCAATCAAAATGACAATTTCCAGTACCAAATAACATGATCATTTAAAAACTGTGTGGGTGTGTCCTGATTTAAGATCAATAACCATTAATAACATATATTCAAATTGAGAGGAAGTGTGTGTGTGTGTGTGTGTGTGTGTGTGTGTGTGTGTGTGTGTGTGTGTGTGTGTGTGTGTGTGTGTGTGTGTGTGTGTGTGTGTGTGTGTGTGTGTGTGTGTGGGTGGGTGGGTGGGTGGGTGGGTGGGTGGGTGGGTGTGGGTGGGTGTGGGTGTGGGTGTGGGTGTGGGTCAGATAAACACATTTTAACAGCACTGTGGATGCTGAATACACAGAGACCTTGAGTACATATTCCCATTACTGCTTGCACAGTGGAGTCGTGAGTGCTGACTGGCCTTGTACTCCTTTACCTGCTTACAAAAATGCAGAGGTTAGTGTGAACAGCTCCGACTTCAGACTGCTTCATCACCTGATGCATGAGTGTGAGTGAAATAAGCAGTGTTGGGCAAGCTGCTTAGTTAGCTAAGCTGCAAGTGACATTAAAAAATATTACAGTATTGCTAATATAACTGCTTTTTTTTGCATACTTGTCAAGTAATATAGCTTTAGGTCCACATACATGTAATTTTTTTTGTTAACTTAGCTTTAAATATCAGTTAAAGACTGATACTGATTCAATATACAGCACTGTTTAATAATCATTTACTGACCAACTGAGCCAGTTCAATTGGCAATAAACTGATTTAATAATAAAATATAAGTACTGATGCAATAGGTAAAAGCAATAGTTGTTCCAGTTTTGTCATTTTTAATACAATATCTAAGCCATTAATGCCAATTTAGATATCAACATCTTTACAAAAACTAAAGCTGGCAATACACGGTGCAGTAAACAGTGTATTTTATTATGTATCAGCCTAGTTAGTCTGACCCCTAAAAATATCCCTTTTCTCTTTTCTTTAGAAGAATGGGCATTCCACATTGTCCTTTTTTACCCAACCATAAATGGCCCCAAACTTCCCTTCTTCACTTGGAACTTTCATTAAAATTTCATATCATGTAATCTGACAGAGTTCACATGATATTGGTTCGATCCCCAGGTGGGGTGGTCCAGGTCCTTTCTGTGTGAAGTTTGCATGTTCTCCCCGTGTCTTCGTGGGTTTTCTCTGGGAGCTCCGGTTTCCTCCCACAGTCCAAAGATGTGCAAGTGAGGTGAGACGGAGATACAAAATTGTCCATGACTGTGTTTGACATTTAAAACTGATGAATCTTGTGTAACGAGTAACTACCGTTTCTGTCGTGTGTAAAATATGACGTTAAAATCCTAATAAATAAATAAACAGTAACCCAGCTGATACTGACTGGTATCTTTACAGTAATTGAGCTGATACTGACATCTTCACAGTAACCAAGCAAATATTGACAGTTTTTTAATAACTGTGTCTTTACAGTAACCAAGCAGTTGATACTAAGTTGTCAGTATCAACTCAGTTGCAGTAAAGATGCCTGTATCATGTGCATCAGGATATCAGTGCTCAACTCAGAATATCAGAATCAACTTAGTTATTAACTTGCAAGGTGGCTAAGTGGGTAGCACTGTCGCCTCACAGCAAGAAGGTCCTGGGTTCGATCCCCAGGTGGGGTGGTCCGGGTCCTTTCTGTGTGGAATTTGCATGTTCTCCACGTGCCTGCGTGGGTTTACTCCGGGTGCTCCGCTTTCCTCCCACAGTCCAAAGACATGCATGTGAGGTGAATTGGAGACACAAAATTGTCCATGACTGTATTCGATATAAACTTGAGAAGTGATGAACCTTGTGTAACGATTAACTACCGTGTGTAAAACATGACGTTAAAATCCTAATAAATAAATAAATAAACACTGTGCAATCTGAGTGACTTCATAAAATCATAACGTTTCCTTTGACATATCTTAAATCTTGAATATGAGACACACTCTGCACTATTCCACTCTAACTATTTAATGCACATGTTGCTTTGCTTTTGTTTTTATTTCTTGTTTTTATATAAAAATGATATATATGATATTTAAATGACACAATATCAGTGTACCAATACTGACAGCTTTACAGTAACACACAGCTGTTACTGATATCTGTATACAAACGTTGACTTTAAACAAATAAGTCATGCAAACATCAAATATGTAATAGCAGCATTAAGACAGTTTAAATGCATATTTGCACTGATGAAAAACTCAGTGCAGCCGAACAATGTAGACAATCTGCATTAAAAGAAACAAAAACAAAAGCAAAGCAACATGTGCATTAAATAGTTAAGAGTGGAATAGTGCAGAGTGTGTCTCATATTCAAGATTTAAGATTTCATAGACGGCTATAAATCTGCACAGATACACACTGACTGTATAAAGCTTCATGCAGTATGTTGTGCATGTATAAGTGCGATAAGTGCAGATAAATGAAGGTGTGTGGAAGGTGCACATGGCTGAATGAACTGAACCCCGCACCAGGCGCCGCATTTCACGGCTTGATGTGTCTGTCAGGCGGAAAACAGCTGGATCCCCGTAAAAGGCCACCGGAAGCTGAACGCGTGTCTCTATCCAACACCATATAAGGACATCGGCGGTGACGACACTGGCGTGCTAAATATGGTCTCCGGAAGTAGAGCCCGCCTACGCAGCGCGGCTTTTCCGCTGAACCGGAGCCAGCAAGCGGAACTGCCATATATGGACATGAGGGAAAGCACAGCTGAACAAAAATGTGAGTAAAGAGAAAAAGAAAAAAGCATCAGTGAAACTGATCACACACACACACACAAACACACACACTCAGAGAGAGAGAGAGAGAGAGAGAGAGAGAGAGTATCACATCATTTATTATAAATGTATTTATTTAATACACATAGAGACAGAGGTTTGGCATGAAGAACATACCAAACCTCTCACAGACAGGGACCACCGATGACAATAGAACCAGATCCTGATATATTTATATTGTGTTATCTTATATTCAAAGGTTTGAGCAACATGTGCTATTATAAACAGATAAATAAACCTTACTACCTTAATGATGATAATAATCATTATATTTTAAATGTAACTATTGTATGTTATATTACCTTGTGAATTGGCACATTTTAGTTTATAGTTGTACTTTATTCTGAATTTAAGGTTGATCCTTCTGGCGATCCCATGGGCCTCATTTATGGTGCTGGCCCTGTTTTTAAGGTTTTAAGTAGAAAACAATGCTTAAAATAATATATAGTTGAATTACCCATTTTAGTCACCTACTATTGGCATATGTGGTCATATCACTCCGTACCACTTGACATTTTTTGGACACCAAAAGCAACTGAACGCGTTGACAGGTAAACATAAAGAATGTGCAGTAGAATAATAATGTGTAAATGCATGTATTAAGTTATTAGTTATTTTGTTTTATGTTTACGGTGCATAATGGTAGAAGTTGGGACAGTGGTAGCCTAGTGGGTAAGGCTTTGGGCTATCAACTGAAAGGTTAAGAGTTTGAATCCCAGCTCTGCCATGCAGCCACTGTTGGGCCCTTGAGCAAGGTCCTTAACCCTCTCTGCTTCAGGGGTGCTGTACAGTGGCTGACCCTGCGCTCTGACCCCAGCTTCCAAACAAGCCGGGATGTGCGAAGAAAGATATATAACAAATAAAGCTATTCAATCTATTAACTTTGGTTGTTTTAGTGCTCACATGGTTCCCTTGCCACTAAAGTAGGAGCAATGTAGCTTGTTTTTTTACTGTAAGCAGTAGGTACTGGGGTATAAAGTGCTTCTGGTGTGCAATGTGTGTATATGTGACTAACAGAAAAAAATGTAAATGATTCAGTCCAGCTTTACATAGTTATAGTTACAGTTGTATAGTTATTATTTACACATCTTTTATTATTATTATTGTTATTATTATTACCTAACTAATCTTTCTTAGTATTACTGTAATTATTATAATACATACCCATTTTTATTCGTATGCTTATTGTTATTATTGCTATTATGTATATAGTACTATGTATATAGATATAATTCCATATATGTAAATAGCTATAGTTATAACTTTATATTCATATTAATCATAGATATATGTTACTGATATTCTCTGTTTTCTTTGCACAATGCTACTATTTGCACTTCTGGTAGATGCTGACAATAAAGTTGAATCTATCTATCTATCTATCTATCTATCTATCTATCTATCTATCTATCTATCTATCTATCTATCTATCTATCTATCTATCTATCTATCTTTGTATTTTTCAGCTGCTATTTACTTAGTCTCATTGCCTGAGGCATTTGCTTTAAACATATTATTTTAACAATAACAACAGTTTGTTTTGAGATATTTTACATCACTAGCAGTGGATAGAAGTTGACTAAAGCAACTTTAAAAGACAATAGCATGTATATTGTGCAGTTCTGTGTTTGTTTAATTCTCCTACATGATCTGAAAGGGTTAACAGGAGTAAAAACACATCAGAGCGCGTGAGCTTTATTGATGCAGCTCGTGCAGTGATGCCATGGCAGCCAATAAAAGTGAAAAGCTGAACAATGTTCAGCAATTATGATCATAATCATATCAGAAAGGTTTCGGGAAAGCATAACACACGTAGCTCGCTGTACCCGTTCGGCTTGTTGTTTTTCCAGGAAGCAAAAAAAAGTGGGTGGGGCGTAACTGTCAATCACCACGCTGACGTCACAAAAGTAGATAAAGCGCGCGGTCTGTGCGCGTGATCCAGAGAGCAACCCGCACGCGGGGAGTGGAAGATCAGTTCACTAAAAGAAAAGACAAGAGGAAAAGTCCAAATAAATCTGCTTTTAAAGTGTTGCAGTGAAGAGCAAGATGGATGTTGGCGCAGAAGCGAAGCTGATTATGGTGCAGGCTCTGAGTAAAGTGTACAGCTCCCGCAATCAGCGCGGCGGACTGTCTCTGCACCGAAGCCTCCTGCTCACACTGGTCATGAAGGCTGCCAGGGACGTGTACCATTCAGCCCGGCTGGTGGAAACACAAGACAGGCAGTCGATCAGCCCTCCTACAGCGGAGGAAACACAGCCCGAGAAAGAGGAGCCCATGGAGACGGAGGAGACTTCACTCCAGACTGCGTGTGCGCCCCCGGGTGCGCAAAGGTCTCCGAAACAGGACAGTCCGGTCACTGATAAAGAGAACTGCAACACGAACGGACATGATGGACAGTCCAGAAAGCGCAGAGGGAAGCTCTGCTCTGAACCAGACTTTCTGCCGTGCAAAAAAGCCAAACTGGACTGTGCTGAGGTGAGACGGGTGCTTCTGGACACCGCAGCCCGGAGTAACTCTGGTCAGTGCGCTAGAGAGACAGGCTCTCATATCCAGCCAGCCGCACTCATTCCAAGGACTATTGCGACATGCTGAGTGAACTTGTGAAGTTTGTTGCATTTGTGCGCTTTTTGCGCATTGTGTGCTTTTTACGCACAGTCCGGTCGCTGGGCCCGAACTGACCCCAGCGCACAGCTGCTACTACAGTGCCATGCTGGCTGGTGGGTATTTTGGGCAACACTCGACCCCAGTACCCCCGCCAGGCTTCACATGAGGTCATGTGTGCTGTGAATGGCGTCATGGAGCAGTAGTGAGTGGAGTAACAGGAGCTGCAGCTGATTCATCAGGGAGCGGCTGTTTTGGAAACCCCACAAACTCAGTCAGCAGGAAGTGGCCTGGTGACAGAGACGTGACTCAGGTTCTGATCTGACTTTCCTACCCACCCTGGGAACAGGAAACAACCACCTTGTGCTCCATGCTGAAGCACTGTGTACTTTTACAGATCTGATCTAGTCTGAGGACTGAACATCAGAGGAAGGAAAACTGTAAACTGTAAAGTCTGATAAAACTGGTTTATTTATTTACACTGAACTGTTTTGATCACTGTTATCTGTGTTCAGTAACTTATAAGCTGATAAATGGTCATCAAGTCTCAACTACCTCACTTTTGTACAATAAAACTTGTTTTTTGCAAATGAAAAAAATCTCTTCTGTTTTTTTTTTTTGCCTTCATATTACAGTCTGAGAACCGGGTTGCCAGATATTTATAATGTCACAAGACAATACCTAGCACATTTTATTAAATCACTTTGGTATCTTGTAATTACTGAATAGTTTGTAAAAATCAGTAGTTTGTTTATAATTACATTTGTTGTTTTACTGTTTAGAAAAATAGAAAACAAAAATATTGCCACTTCACAAGTTTGTTATATTTTAGTTTCATAAAGCAAAGGCTGTAAATGTAAAAATAATCACTTTTAAATTAAACCCATAATTGCTTATAGTTACCTAAAATCTAACAAACACGTTCTCTTTAATATGGATAGATGTGATGAACAGAAAATTTATAAAGCAAATTTTTAGTTTTTACATTTACATTTTCAGCATTTAGCAGATGCTTTTATCCAAACAATACTGTGACAGTATATTGTCTGAGCAATTAAGGGTTGCTCAAGGGCCCAACAGTGGCAACCTGGGAGTGGTGGGGCTTGACCCAGTGACCTTTCGATTACTAGTCAAGTACCTTTACCATTAGGCTACAAGTGCCCTGTGGATTGTATTTAAAACTTCCTGCATTCAAAGTGTACTTGTAAAACCATTCTTCAGTCTTACCTTCATAAACTATTAATTATACTGTAATTTACACCTATGTAATTAAACACTTTGATCAAAACAGACAATTACATTCTTTAAATCTTTGATTAAGTGCTAAGACCAACCCCACCCCAACCCCCAACCAAACCCACCGCAGCCCTGATCAGGATGGTCATGATGGAGAAGATATATTTTCGGTGTACAATATTACATGTTATTTATACAGTATTAGTATTTCATTGAAGGAGTCTAATAATCTGGCAACCAGACTGAGACAGGCATGTGACTGTAGGAAGAGGCGGATTAATTTGAGTCGTGTTGAGCGGAAGGCAGGAAGTGAAGAGCTCTATTCAAACACTACACAACAATAGCTGATCACCCCAGCGCCATTTACAGCTCATTACCGGCCTCTCAGCCACTCAGCTCACATAAAAAGGCAATTTCCTAAATTCCACTGGCATTACTTACACCTCATGACTACATCCACAGTTTTATGAAGCAGGATCAGCACAGCTGCACAACATCTACATGACACTATCATAAATCTTAAAGCACTTGATTATTCACTATTACACGGAGGGAAAGCCTTTAATAAATACACCATTAATACAAAATACACAGACTAATAATACTGACCTATAAATAACCTAGTTTGACCATTTAAATGCATACATTAGCAAAAAATAAAACTGCTGCATACAATATGTACTGATTTAGTATGAATTGTTTTAGCTCATCTAAAAATGTTACTTTACTGTGTTTAAGAGCTCCAAATTGGTTACATTTAACAAAAAACGATTTTAGGGACACCATTGTGTTTTACCAGTGGAAGTTTACTAAATAATTGAGGGTATTTTTCACTTTAACCCAGTACCCACATACCTACATATCACCTACTCACCAAAATCTGAAACGTTCAATTTATAAAACACAAGCAGTCAAGATAATTAAACCCAAGACATTGGCAGGACACATATAATAAAAATACCCTGGTAATCTGATGTATTTTCATGTGGGAAGTCTTTATTCAGGGTTAGGGTTAGCTATACTATATAATAGAAACGATAGTCAATGTATTATCTGGTTTGTATTTACATTTTCGGCATTTGGCGGATGCTTTTATCCCAAGCCACTTACAGTACTGTGACAGTACACTGTCTGAGGAATTGAGGGTTAAGGGCCTTGCTCAAGGACCCAACAGTGGCAACCTGGCAGTGGTGGGGCTTGAACCAGCAACCTTCTAATTACTAGTCCAATACCTGAACCACCAGGCTACAAATATACAGGGAATAGAAAAAATACTGGAAACCAGTAACAATATACTAATATTGAAGAGCTTTACAAAAATATATGTATATGTTACGGCTTTCAGCAAGAATTACTAAAATAAATAAATAAAAAATGGTCTGTTCCATTCTAAATTTGCACTGGATTAGCAGTTAAATCTAATCTAGACTATGTTAGTCCAACTACTTAACCCAACAAACCCTAAACCCTGCAAGTTTTGTGTATAGAGAGTGTATAGAGAAGGAGAGGCACTTCCTGCTAATTGTCCTCTATTTCCTCTATAGGGAAAGGGCGGAATGCACTGCTATTTTTTTCTGGACAAGAAGAAGGGCAGTATCAGCCTTCACACTTCTGCACATCTGGCCAGCAGACTGCAGGAAGGAGGGTATAAATGTGGCTAATCAGTTAGTTTGTAATGGCATTCCTTTCTTCTGATGAAATCTGAGCCTCATTGCTTAAATATTCCCAGTATATCATATGTCATGTCTCAAAAATAATCTCTTATATGAACAGTGGAGAAAAATGTGCTTGGATGGCAACAGAACTGTAAAAATATGTGTTAATTATTTCAAGAATTTAATGACTCCATCTGTCCAATGCAGGGCATCATGTACTCACACTCTGAATCAAGGACCATTTTAACTGCTGTTCCACTTTATCTGTGCAAAAGTAGGGAGCAAAAGCAATAACATTATTTTGCAAATCAGTAATAGACAACTATGTCCGAAACTCACCGTGAGGCCTTCATAGTGCTGCACTGGTTTATGATCTGATTGGTGTCAGCCACAAGCCGAGTCATCTTTGCTTGGGTCCTCATGTCTGGTTAGTTAGACAATATTTAATCAATCTTTTTTCTTTTTCACACCTATGTTGATGTGGTGGGGGAGCCTTAGCACTAAGTCTAATATCCTGCCATGGAAGCTGTGACAGAAAGACACAGGAAGGCTAAAGGGGCGGTGGCTCCGAGTGTCTCTGAGGAAACGTTATTCTTTTCTCTACCAGCTTATATATGTGATACAGGAGACTCAATTACTCCAGTAAATGGGACAATTATAGGACGATTATAATGATAAAATGTCCACTACAAACTGTTCTTAATGTTTTACAAAATAAAAATACTCTAAAGTATAATCTGTCCAGGGATATTTGTACTGTTTTGTGTGAAAAGATACAGTGACTTTTTGCGAGTCCTGTCTGGGCATCATAAAAACCTTAAATTACAAACAGAGGGGGGCAAAAATGTATACACACTTCAACAAAAGAAAAACCTGTATAAAAGTTAGTTGTTCATTGAGGGTTAAACATAAATCACCCTTGAACATAAAACTACAGATGCTACTATAATTCAATTCAGCTCTAAGTCTCTAAATAATGTGTATCCATTTTCCTCTGTAGTTAGTTACTGTCACTCGGGAAATTACCCTTCTGAGAATCAACACGAGCTGTAGCTGTTAACTGGTCTTAGCTGCTTCCAAGAACTGGTTTATTGCAGGTTATAACTGGGTAGTGCTGCCTGGCTTTGAGTAAAGATAAAAGTTAGTTTTAAAACACTATAGCAAACATGCTAGGGAAGTGTAAACACCTACAATAATAGTACAGTTTTACTTATAGCTAAAACCACTGAAAAAACTGTAGCATATAGAAGCTGGTGTTGGTGGTGACCAGCATGTTGGTGGCCTAACCAGATACTCACTCACTCACTTTCTTAACCGCTTATCCAATTAGGGTTGCGGATTGGGGGTGGGTGGGTGCTGGAGCCTATCCCAGCTTTTCAATGGGCGCAAGGCACACAGTAACACCCTGGATGGGGCACCAGTCCATCGCAGGGCAGACACACTTACAGACACACACACACACCCATTTACCTATAGGACAATTCAGTGTCTCCAATTAACCTGACTGCACGTTTTTGGACTGTGGGAGGACACCGGAGCTCCTGGAGGAAACCCACACTGATACGGGGAGAACATGCAAACTCCTTACAAAAAGGACCCAGACCGCCCCGCGTAGGGATCAAACCCAGGACCTTCTTGCTGTGAGGCGACAGTGCTACCCACCGAGCCACCCTAACCAGATAATCTAACATAGAAATACCATCAATACATAATACACATTAAGAATAAAATTCATCATTACACATTAGCTTAGACCAGCAACCAGCTAATGTTTCAACAATTTTGACACAATAAGTCACATACCTAAGCAGCCAGCTAATAGCCTACCTATGGCAAGCAAAGTATTAGTTTTTTTTAAACTGCTGTTTTTTGTTAAATTACAGATACTATATTGTTTGAAATAGATCTTCAGCCAGAATCTAACTGTATTAATCATTATATAAAGACAAAACAAGAAGTAAACATGCATAAGCAGAATTATTTAAAAGGAAGGAAAAAAGGAGAGAGGAGAGAAAGAAAAGAAGGACCATAATCACTTATACATGGGTAAAAAGAGACGTCCCGGTTCAACGTACAACCTTTGTTTTCAAATCATTTTTTATTATTTTTTTTCTGATGTGTCCTGAACATAGTGTTGAAGTGTCTTTACTTTCAAGTTTGCAGAAAAAAAAAGAAACAGAAACAAACCAATTTCAGTTTTCACCAAAATTCGTTTGACTCAAGATTTTTTTTGGTCATTTTTTATTTTTATTTTGTTTTAAAAAATAGAAGGAAAAGGAACATGATGCTTTTAAAAACATTTATCTATACTCATCTTTCAATAATACTATTCTTTTTTTTTAATTCCTGAAGATGAAGTTCCACGGTGTGGCATGCACATAGCACATGCAGTTCTGGAAGTTAAATACTTTCACGTTTTTAGTTCTGAAAACTTTTTTTCTTCTTTTTTTCAGGTTTTTGTACTTTTCTTTCTTTTTCCATGGTGGCTCCTACATTGCTGGTTACCTTTGTGTAAGTATTTTGCCTGATGAAAGTAGGGGGGTGACGTTGTTAGTAGCGGTGCTGTATGAGGGTGTAAAAGAAAAATGCATGTCTGGACTGGTGCAGCGCATGCCCACACATGCACACACACATACCCACAGCCACAAACACCCTCCAATGGTGAATGAGTTCAGTGTATCGACAAAAGAATAAACTCTCGCATGCAAATAAAATAACATCTGATTTATAAGCTTGCTCTCTCTCACACACACTCCTGCTTGCTACAGTTTCTGGCTCCCACTTGCATTATAACCTTATGCACAATATACTGAGCAGATAAAATAATAAGTTCTTTCCACATCACGTTGTGTATTAAGTCATGATGTTGGAACAAGCATATTCATTATTTATTATTCGTTATTGAAATAAGTCTTACTGTTACCAGACCTTGTTTGGAGGAAGGGAGTCATTGCACTTTTTATGCTTTGGTGACACTTTCTATAAATAATCTTATTTACTATGCACTATAAAAATGATTAATTCATAAATATGTCTATATATTTTACCCATTACTGCCCTTTTCCATCCCTGATGGATCCTCACACCCACCTTGCACCTCCCTTCACCTAGGAGTGAAATATGTTTTTACTATAGTCACCTCCTGGCATGTTCTAGAGCTGGGAGGAAGACAAAAACACAGGGGTAGAACATGCCAAAATTTGACTGTGTGGCACCAACACTGCCGGGTATATTACGGGTGTTTAAGGTATGGTGTACACTGTACACTGCAAACCTGACAAGAACAAAGCAGCTAACAAAGATGATTTGAACATTAATGAATGAAACTTATTACAAGCATAAACAAAAGCATAAACCAAGCAAAATCATATCATACAGACATATAATTGTTATAACTTATGGCTTATACAAACATGATTTAAAAGAAAAGTAACCAAACATTGTTTACTTCAAAAATGTGAAGGTCCCATAACATAGAAGAACATAAATATACATCACAAAGAAGATTTGCTAAACATGACCATCATCATAAACATAGGGAATCATTCAAACCCTGGATCCTAGCAGTAGTGGGTTAGCGCAATTTACCACTGTGCCACCTGAGCGTCTCCATTGCTAATACATTGTAAGATCAATCCTTGATTATGTATTGATGGTCAAGAGCTTTAAGTGTTCATGATGCCTTTCCGTCCCCCATGAAACAAAAGGAGACTGGACATTATAGTCATCTGTGAGCTCCTCTGATTTGCCCAATGTGACTGGCTTTATATTTTTTGGAGGAAGCATGTGTTAGCCGCCACCATCACGGACTGTTTGCTGTCCAGTGATATTGGGAACTTGAAGTAAGAAATAGCAGTAACTAAATTAGGAGTTAATGCTACATGTTTTAAAATAATTTGAGATCCCAATTTGATGTTATGTAAGTTAAAGTTCATATCTTTTTTAATATTTAAATCATATCAAGTTTAGTTAACTAAAGAATACGCTGTCACAATTTCAAGTGGCTTACTTTATAGTTCTTTTGCTTAATTTTGGCTATTCCAAATACACAGGCAGACAATCAGACAAACAGACAGATAAACAAACAAACGATGGACAGGTAGAGAGACAAAGATGGATAGACGGATGGATGGATGAATAAGGCACTGAACAATTAAGTCAGTGTTACATTCCACACATGCTAACGCTAACACTAAACCTGCAAGGGGAGCCTTTATCTCTCTCAAATGTTAAAGTTATCGTGTTACCAGTGACTATAACTTATATAGACTTTGTGTAAAAATAAATGCTTGCTTTCTCTTTCTCACGTTCAGACGCAATCACTCGTACTGGTAATTACAGGCATGTTTTTGTGTGAAATGTTCCCACGAGTGGGTATGCATGTTAAAACTGAATGCTACATACAGAATGATGGCTGTGTCCTTCCCAACAATGTTGTTTGGCAGTGTATCTGAGTGGACAGAATCGTTGTAAATAAGGAGAACATATTCTGGCCTTTGGGACACAAAGATTAGCAGGACACAAGAACAAATAAAACGCTCCGGTCATTATTTTTTTTCAACCCATGCACTTCGGTCAGCTGTGCTACATGTTCCTGTGCAGTTTGACCGGCTGTGTTACATGTCCTGAACACAGAGCAAGAAGGGTGCACTAGAAAAGTCTTACATCCCAGTGTTACAGACAGAAACATGGAACAGAAAACGTGTGACACAAAGCCAGTCATAACCACAGGCCTGGTACTGTGTTAGACACAGCGCCATCTATCGGTCTGTTAGAGGTAGTGGAGCTCTGTTCTCTTTACAGATACACAATTCATTCAGACTACTCTAACATTACAACGCGTTCCTAACTGGAACAATTGCACTGAAATAGTTTCTTTTCCTTCCTTTATTTTCTTTCTTTTTTTTACAACTGGGTTTACTGAACAGAACCGCTAAACTTTGATTGTATATAAAGTATTTACCATTTTGCCACTGGCATTGTGCTTGTGCTGGTGCTGGTTTCAGAGCTGGTACTTAATCCAAGACATTGACCCTGCGAGCTCTGAGGCTGTGCTAATTTGTAGCTATAAGAATGATCAATACTCAGTCTGCTTACACAACCGTGCTTTAAATTGAAATAGCATCAAACAAAACAGGACCTATACTTTCTTTAGGCACATTTACATTTGTAGCAATATATAACCTAAGCAACTGAGGGTTAAGGGCCTTGCTCAGGGGCCCAACAGTGGTAATCTGGCAGAGGTGGGGATTGAACCAGCAACCTTCTGAATACTAGTCCAGGACCTTAACCACTAGGCTACAGCTGCCACGTAATAGCCTAGTGGTTACTATGGGGCAGAACATAAACATCCAGTACAATTCAGAGAAAGTGCTGGATTTTAAGGTGTTTAAGTAAATAGTGAATTATACACAAAATCATCAACCATGAAACTGCAATGAAGAGGCTACATACTACAACTAACATCTGACACACTATCTAGTAGATTGTAATATGTAATATGGAAAGCAGCAGTAGTCCTTTGAGCTCAGAACAAATTACAAGTAGGATTTATTTGAATGAAATAGTCAAAGTGACTCCAATAGTCTTGCTAAAACCTTCTTTGCACAATTACACATTCACAGTAAAGGTATGTGTTATAACCTGCATGTATGTAATCTGTTTCTGATGTATGATTATAATGCCAGAGGTAAGACTTGTAAAAGCCCAGCTCTTTAACCAGTAGAAACGTTGGCCAGTTCCTAAATAAGGTTCGCTGCTTTCCTAAACAAGCACCAGTTCTGGCACTGGCACAGAGGCACAAGGTCAGTGAAAAATGGTAAACGGGTTCCTGTCCACTTAAAATAAGCACACAAAGGGGCTTAATACAATATCAGCTCTAATAATAGTTATAATAATAATAATAATTGTTTTTATCATAAAAATATGTTGATTTAGGTAGGTTATATCTTAATTATGTACAACTGCATCAGTTCACAATTAATATACACATATAATTAATTATACTCATCATTCATCATACCTTGTTATACCTTATTTTTTTTTATAAATTTGTATCTCGCTGTGTTTACATCTAATATAAAATGTTTTTCTACTTTTAATCAGTAACAGACATGTGGGATGTCTGCAGGTACCCTTAATACTTACTATATATTATTGGAAAGTTTGCAGTGAGTTTTAAAGTTAGGGACACGATTCTGCTGGTTATCGGCCACTTTTGGTTGAATTAACATTATTCTGTATTGTTGAATGTATGTGTAAGTGTAAGTGTATACCACAGCTGGCCTGCATCACACAGCATATTAATAATATAATACAAAAAGATACTTGAGGGATATGTTCCACCTTCTGGTTGTTTTGACTAATGCAATGGTGCTCTTAAAATAAATATAGAAGTTGAACAGTATTGACCATCATGTTTCTTCATTTACAGTGGTACAGTTTGGTCATTTATACCATGTAATGCAGTATCACTGCTTTAACAGCTATTGTCACTAGATGAATAAATTACCATGTAAGCCATTGGTAAAGCAATAGAATATGCTTGTACCACCTTAATTCTGTAATCATTTATGTGAACTTGAAACTAAAGACTTGATTAAATGTCGAATAAATTTTTGTAGTTAAATGAGAGGACCTGCAGACACCCTGGACATGTGTTTGTAAAATACCAGTAGGGACTAAAAGTGAGACTACCATGGCCCAGAATGCATCACTGCCACAGAGCTCCACATACCACACGAACAGAACCACAATAAAACAAATATGGCAATACAGAGAACAGTGCTGAATCAAAACCGAAACGAGATACAAAATCAAATCACAAACATCATCATCATCATCATCTTTGACATCCTTATCATCCGAAGATGTAAACATCATCAAAACAAATCAAATCAAACGATGAAGAGGTTCTCTCTCTTCTCGCCTTCCCTGCTTCCTCCTCACTCCATCACACCCTGGAAGACTGGAGGAAGGGGAAAAGAGTCCACGTAACGTGTGTGTGTGTGTGTGTGTGTGTGTATATATATATACAGTATTCTACTTTCTGTATGTGTGTGTGTGGGGGGGGTGTTTGGGGGATCGATGTGTGTGCTTATGAGTGTGTCGATGGCAGGGTCTGTGTGCTTGCATGTCTTTGTGCGAGTAAGCAAACTACAATACTATGCAAGATTAATGCATGATGTTATAAAAGCTCTATCTCCAAAAATAATTGTGCTATCGAGTCAGTACCCTTCTACTCATTTTTTTGTGTGTGTGGTAGAGACACTGCCTTTTCGCAGCCAGGCTGAGAACTGATTATAAAATTGTTCCAATAAATCAGTTTAATAAAAGTAGCGCACAAAAAGTGTTGGCCTCTTGTCCCCTTTGTGCCATCCCTAACGAGGACGAGGGACGGTTTCAGAGAGGAGTGGGAAAAAAGGCGGGGCTGGGGGCAGGAGAGAGAGAACTTCACACACATAACAAAAAATCGACCAAGAAACGTACCCTCCCCTCGATTCATTCAGTTTCTCTGATCATTTTTTTCTTTTGTTTCGATCATGCAGGAGTTTTAAGGGATTTTTTTTATCTAGTTCAAACAAAGCTTAGCAGTGCAACAGAAGAATCAAGCGTCAATGTTTCCAACAAGAAGTAGAAGAAGAAAAGCCGTATAAGAGTTAAGACTGGTTAGTTTTTTTCCCCTCATTTGTGTTTCTTTTCTCTCTTTTTTTAGGTTGGGGGGTGTGGTTGGTCAGTAGCTGTGTAGCTATGAGGGGGTTTGGATTTCCAATAGAGTCAGGGTGTCTGTGTGCCCATGCCCGACCCTAAGCAAAACCCACCCACACACACACATACACGCACCCGTACACGCTCACACACACGGCCGATAGCCTCACGCTCACGGAAATAATTATTAACAGTAAACACAGATGATAAAACTCATCAATATTACCCAACATGTGGGTGGATTTTTGCAATAGATAGAGCTCCAGTCAGGCCGCAATTCTCCTCGTTGAGACTTTTTCGAGTTCCGTTTCTCGTCGCTGTGATGTGGCTCGCTGATTTGTCTGCAGAAGAAACGCGGCGTGTCCAGAAAGAGCGCGGACGTTCCTCCTGTTGAAATATTGGAATTTTTCCCGAGTCCATTATCAATTTTACCTCCAACTCTGAGCTCGTTTTTTCTCACCCACCCCACCCGTTTCACACCCCTTGTCAGTCACTTTATGTCTACGCCCTCTGCAGGGAAACTTTAGGCAGCTAGGAAAAGAAGTGGAAAGAAAAATAAGAAAGCATGCCTTGATTTCCCCCAGAGGAACCCAGTACACACCTCTGGAGCATGCAGACTTGGGGGTTGCATCCTGTTTCAGCTTTGTTTCCCACCTCTTTCCCTGTCAAATCTGGCACCAACTGATTTTTGGTGCTTACCCAAAGCATAGAGACATCGCTGTCTCTGCTGAGAGATTGTCTTGCTTCCGGCAGAGTCTCATTCCAGTGATCCCTTAATTCTTTACTCTCTTACCCTGGAGCATGCAGATTGTGAGGCTTTGTTCCCTGCAAGAGCAGATCGCCCGTGGTAACATCCCCCTTTTCTGCATCCTTGGTTCCTCCCCTGCCCTCCACTCTCCCAGAGGCTAGCACCAGTCATCCTCATCTGTCTCACTGTAGGGTTCATGCAGCCCTTTCCTGGGCCCTCTGGGATGTGGGGGCTTGTGAGGCGCACCATGAGGAGGTGCATGGCGCTGAGGTGAGGGTGAGGATGAGCGGTACCCATTGGGCACACGTCGGGCACCGGAAGGACGTGCAGTCCTGGGTGAGCGTGGGTGTGGAGGTGGGTTGTGTGGGTGCGGGTTGCCCTGACCTGGGCTAGGTTCGTAAGCAGGTGGCTCTCGCCTTTCAAACTCGTAGAAGCCATCGCCTGCCCCACTTTCTGAGGAACCCGGGCACCAGCGGCCTCTTCGGCTGGAGCCGTGATGAGGGGGTACTGGAGGTTCGGAGCCGGGCGGAGAGAAGCGGCGCTGGGTAGGGGTGGGCAGACGGCTTTGTGGGCCTGAAGGGGGTGTGCCGACTGGTTTACGGACCACGGGTGAATAGGTGACGTGTGGGCGTGGAGTGGCGGGTGTCTGGGGCAGCTGGCGGCGCCCTCGCCGAGGCGTGCTCGTCCCAGACGTCGAGGGCACGGGGCTGCCGCTCACCGAACTACTGCCCTACATGAAAATGGGACAAGGCAAATAAAACAAAAAAAGAACGACAAAATTTATCCACAAAACGACAGACAAAGAGCAAGAGAGACAACAACGACAAGAGAAAAAATAACAAAAGACACCAAGAAGTGGCAGAGTGACGTGAGCGAATGCAAAAAAGATTAAAGAATGAAACAATCCAACGTTGAAAAGCAACATGTCACATAAAGAGGACACAAACAAAAGACCAGAAATGGGAGAAAACAAATGAAGAGGAATTGAATTCCATTGGAACAGTGAAAAAGACCTAATCATTATGTCAGCTATCATAAACAAACTGCAAACTATGAGATCTACGATCAACTTTGTAATATTAGATAAGCTCTCTAAGATATATAATCAACTCTGAGATCTATAATTAACTCTTTAAGATATATCATCAACTTTGTAAGATCTAAGATCAATTCTGTAAGATCTAATATCAACTTTGTAAGTTCTATGATCAATTCTGTGAGATCTATGATCAACTATATGTGAGATCTATAATCAATCTATGAGATCTACGATCAACTGTATGTGAGATCTAGGATAAACTTTGAGATATTAGATAAACTCTATAAGCTTTATATTCAACTCTGTGAAATCTATGATCAATTCTGTGAGATCTATGATCAACTCTCTGAGATCTATAAGTGAGATCTAAGGTAAAGTCTGTAAGATTGATAATCAACTATGTAACTATGCTGTTATAATGAACTCTGTAAGATCTAAGATCAATTCTGTGCGATACTTGATCAACTCTGTAAGATCTTTGATCAACTCGTTGAGATCCATGATCTACTATGTGAGATCTATAAATAACTGTGGGATATAAGGAAAAGTCTGTGAGATCTATAATCAAAACTATAAAATATAAGGTAAAATCTGTGAGATCTTTGATCAATTCTGTGCGATCTTTGATCAACTCTGTGAGATCTATGATCAATTCTGTAAGGTATAAGGTAAACTCTGAGAGATATATGATCAACTCTGAGATCTATGATCAACTCTGTAGAATCTAAGATCAATTCTGTGAGATCTATAATCTATAATTAACAGCGAGCTCTAAGGTAAATTCTGTCAGACATGATCAACTCAATATAAGTTTACATTTATGGTAAACTGTACGATTCTGTAAAAAGAAAATTCTAATTTAAACCATAATAATAAATCAATCCTCCACTACAAACACTTGTTCCAGTGGACAGTTGGGGGAAAACACAGTGCAGTGCAAAGGGAACTTTAAAATCCATCAGTGCCGATGGATTCACAGTGGAGCGAGGAAGGAGCGTGTGTGTATTTCTCATGCCAGTGTGTCCAAGCCCACCTGCCGGTGAGTGAGGCACTCCCTGCCCTCGCTGGGCGAGCGGGACCAACGGCGTTGCCGTTGCCCGTAGTCTCCTCGATCTCTCTCAGGAGTGTAGCGCTCCTTTTCTACAGAGCTGTGGTGGTGGTGATGGTGGTGGTGGTGGTGGCGCCGCTCCTTGGCTCGGCCCCGCTCGCGTTCCTTCTCCTTGGGTGGCATGTCTCCTGACTGTGTGGTGGTGCTCAGATCCGTGCCAAGACCTGCCATGTAATTGCTGGGTTACGATTATATTCACATGATACAAACCTCATTCTTTAAAAAAAGTTGGAACATTTTTGTAAAAAGCAATAAAAACAAAAAAATTAATCTGTGATTTGTTTATTTTACTAAATATTTATCAAAATATTAAGTCTTTTCTCTGACCTGTGTCGGCATCTGTGTAGCGGCTGAGCGATCTCTCAGACGCGCGGTGGCTGCGATCTCTGCGCCGGTGCCCGTGCCTCTGGCCTTCCTCCGGCATCACCCGCTCCATGGCGTAGTCCTCGCCCCGCGGTCCTCGCCCCATGCGCCCGTGACCGAGCGACGAGGCTGAGCGCTTCATCGGGCTGTTGTCTGTTATGGTCTGTAAGAGAAAGCAGGAAGGAAGAGGACAAACAGACAGTGAAGGAAGAGAGAAGGTGGTTAATGATTAATGAGAAACGCACCCGGAGAAGCTGAGACAGGAGCTGAAGATCTAAAGCGTTGATGTGTGTGTGTGCATGTGTGTGTATACAAGATACTGCCCAGCTGTCTGCCGGTTTCTGTGTGTTTGGCGTACACACACACACACATACACTTGGACGCAGCCACGCATACACATCCATCATGCCATCTCCAGCACGCTTATGGGCAAAGAAAAATGTCAAAGAAAAACAAAAAGAAAAAGCGGCAAGAGAGAAAACAGCTCATGCCATGCATTACAGTGGCACCCTGGCACATCATTTACCATTCTGTATCACTGTCAACACTACCTGCTGTGCCACCCTGGTTTATTTATATATATTAAACCTGGGATACTTCTCCAAAACTCTCCAAGAAAATAAAGGTTATATATATAAAATGTAGGAGTTATCGAGCTTTTACCTTTTCACCTCCCCAAGCGTTCATGATTGCACTACATTATATAAATATATGTAATGTCTTTTTAAAGGAAGTCAAAGTTTACATACACTGGCAACGGCCGTCTTAGGATTTTAAATAATTCTGCAACCATTTTTTCCTTTGATTAAATGACTTCAGCACAAGTTTTTTTGCCCCCCCCCTCTCAAAAAAAGTATAGGTATAGGTCTCACTTTATCCTAACCAGCAGGCCTCTGGTCTTAAATAGCTGGCATTAGTTTTTACATCTTTGCCAGCCTCTAATTACTTCGCTTTTACAGCTGAGCTCTAAATGGAAGTACCAGAGTAAACACTGGTATTGTACAGTCCCCACTAATCCAATACTGCAAGTTGAAAATGGTTGTACATCATATATCTAGTTACCAGAACATGCCTCGTTGGAAGAAACATATCTGCACATGCAGCAATGAGCCTGACAGTGCAATACAGGCATTGTTGGACAAAAAAAAACAGACAAGACAACGGTGAGAACACGTGAGACACGGACATGTCTAAATGCGATGCAGAAAAGGAGGATGTATTTTTTCCTTTCCTCTGTGTTAAAGTACCCTGAACGAAAAGCTTGACTGTACTAAAACTACTTAAATAACTTTTATAATTTTCTTATTTTATTTTATTCTGCTCTATTTTATTTACACTGTACTGGAGCTGCTGTAACACTCGAATTTCCCCCATGGGCATCAATAAAGGAATCTTATCTTATCTTATCTTATCTTACTGTGAGTAAACTGTAGCATTATTGTTGTGGTTTACTGTGTCTGCCTACTCGTAATCACTGGAAATGCAGTATAATTATTGTAATTAAGACCTGTGTTTACATCTTACATACATCTTACATCCAACGCACATCCTGATATTGCAGAGTAAGATGTGGCCCTGGGTCAACAGCGGAGGTGCTTAAATTACAATTGTTCAACCAATCACAAACTAACTGCTATGACATCACCACATTTGCTGGGCTTTTCTATTTTTTTTTTATTTTTAACCTCAACCAGAGAAGCTCCGTGCCACGCACTGAATCCCCTGCAAAAGGTAAGATATTTCTTTTAGAAGTTTCTTGTTATACATGCTTTTAACATGTAGTAGTACTGGTTTTGCTTACACAGAATAATATTTTAGATACTGTAGCCTTGGCTTGGCTAATCTCTCATAGCTTTTGCTATGCTAGCTAGTTAAGCTAGCTGGCTAACCTAATGGTAAATCTGAGAAATCTATGAAATGCTTTCACACTGTTAAAATTTTGCTTGGAACAATGATTTCCAACAAATACTGAAAGTAACACAGTTGCTGGATCTTTTAGCGTACCCATTACCTAGCTAGATAGCTAGCATAGTTAGCCGACCTATGCAGTTTTAGGAAAATCATGCCTAATATTTACTTAAAGACATCATATAGGATCGCTGTGTTAACCCAGAAGCAGTCCATTTTATATTAACTTAGCAGCAAAGTTCTGGAACTGACAGTTTAGTTTTAATGAAACAGTAAGCTAGTTAGCATATTATGTGGTCCCAGGAACATCATCTATGTGGTTCCAGGAACATCATCTATGTGGTCCCAGGAACATCATCTACGTGGTTCCAGGAACATTATCTATGTGGTCTCATCTATGTGGTTCCAGGAACATCATCTATGTGGTCCCAGGAACATCATCTACGTATGTGGTTCCAGGAACATCATCTATGTGGTCCCAGGAACATCATCTATGTGGTCCCAGGAACATCATCTATGTGGTCCCAGGAAGATGATAGATGATGTTCCTGGGACCACATAGATGATGTTCCTGGAACCACATAGATGATGTGTATTGAGTACAATATCTAAAATATTATTCTGTGTAAGCAAAACCAGTACTACACATGTTAAAAGCATGTATACCAAGAAACTTCTAAAAGAAATATCTGACCTTCTGCAGGGGATTCAGTGCGTGGCACGGAGCTTCTCTGGTTGAGGTTAAAAATAAAAAAAAATAGAAAGGCCCAGCAAATGTGGTGATGTCATAGCAGTTAGTTTGTGATTGGTTAAACAATTTTAATTTAAGCACCTCTGCTGTTGACCCAGGGCCACATCTTACTCTGCAATATCAGGACGTGCTACATCCAACATTAAGTGGCTGACTCTGGCTATGCACTACTGTTATCCACGTATAAATGTTAATTAACTATAAGATAAATCCCTAAGAATACAAGTGATACTAAAACAGTACTTGCGCATGTATGTACACATTGTACCATAGGGGGGTGTCAAAATAGCAACCACACCATTCATAGTGTACTAATTAGAAATAATAGTAGGGTACTAGGGTTAGGGTTATATGTGATTTGGGATACAGCCACAGTAATGTTTTGATTTCTGTAAGTGCTTCAGAATATGTGAGTCTGCCTATACATTTTAAAGGTATCCAGAAAAGAACTAACACTTCAATTGGAATATTCATGATTAATAATTCATTTATTCATTACTTGTATGTTTTTATCCTGTTCAGGGCTGCTGTGGGTCTGAATCATTAAGCGAAAGGCAGGAAACACCCCGGACAGGTCGGCAGTTCATTACAGGGCAATATAGAATTATTCATACTTGAATTAATAGGAAAAACACCAATGAAAGATTATTATTCATTATTTAATTTTTTTTAACTGGTTAAATAAAACTGTTCAGGGGTACTTGAAGAAAGAGTAGGACTTTCTAGTGGTGTAATAGCAGATCAACAGATGGAAAATTGGAACATACGCAGAGGTTATTCCCCCGATGCCTTCCTCTCCTCCTTGGCTGCTGCTAAAGCCATAAGCACACAGAGCCACATTGCAAATAACACACACAGAGAAATGACACAAAACACACACACACACACACACACACACACACACACACACACACACACACAAAGCCACCAGGATAAGGATACGAGAGTAAAAATACAAAAAAGAAAATAGGGAGACCAGGAAACAGGGAGTAACAGAGGAAGAGGGCAAGGAAAAAAAAGAGAGAGAGATTCCGGTTAGAAACAGAATCAGTCATAAAGGGGAAAGACACTTAACACAGTAACACACACATAAACACACAGCAGTGTTAGAACAGCATGGTAACACCATCAGCATGGTTCGGTGGGGTGGATACAGGATAGAAATGAATACTACACTATACTCTGCAGACATGTACAGTAAGCGTGGCACCACACCATCCTCACCTTCACTACAATCACACAAACGCTATCACGAGTACCCAAGACACACTATAACACAACATCTGTATAAAACACGTTCACATAGACACACCTGGAACCTCAGCAGCTTTTAGCATGCATACACACAGATTTCACTACACACTACCCTGTGTACGGCTGATTTCTGCCTATACTTTCATATATACTAGAGAAACACAAAGTGTCCACATACCTTTGGGCATATAATGTATTTATGAACTTAGGTGCTGGACTTCGCAGGATTTTCCCAGATGGTTTGTTTATTATTTGTCCAAGCCATCCAGGTCAATTTGTTATTATATTTTTGCTGTATGTATATACTGTAACTTAACTATTATGTTTAAGTGGCAGCCAGTTACAGCAGCTCATCTTCTATGCATGCTTTTTTTGTTTTTACTGTATTTTAACTTATTTACTAGATTATTAAAGTTTTCAACCTCTTATCTTTTATATATCCTTACATTTCTATTTTTTATATATGTGTAAACACTTTTATATCTTTATATTTTTGAAAGCTGCTGTAACATTTCCCCCTGTCAGATAAAGATATCTCATCTTATTTTATTTTATCTTATCATATCTTATCTTATGCTCCCTTTCAAAGACTGTCATACAAATCCACTAAATATTTCAGCAAACTTAAATAAACCTGTAGCTTTTATTATTGTACATTAAATGTATCTGTAATTCAAACCTGAAATGTTGTTATTGGTGCTGGCAAAGCTGATTTAAAGTACAGCACAACTACTGTAGATATAAAGCTCTACCACACAGGGCTTTAATTCAGCTAGTGTCTATAACCAAAAAAAAAAAAAAGAAGAACAAACCCTCTGATATAGAATTTAACAATAACACTTGCTTGTGAAGTGATCAGCTATAAATGTTAGGCTACACTGCAAGACGAAGATAAAAAACAGAATTCAATTGTCAGAACCTTAATTTTGACATATATTTGACTAATATGTAAAGTAAATAATCATATTAATTTATGCACTTTTATTATATATGCAGCATATTTTAAATTCTAATATGATCTGCTAAAGAGGTTATTGTTTATTAAGACCTGATTTTTTGTCTTATAAAAAGAGAAACCTGGACATGTGCACTGAGAGCTCTATTCATGAGAAACCTGGTAACCTCTAAGCTGTGATCAGCACGTAGGTCATTTCTGTAACATGAACAGACCCACCGAAAAGGTTACCATACACCCTGAAATTAAAATGAACGTGCCAGCACAGCATGACTCTGGATACAAATAACTTTCACAAAGAAGTGATTGTCATATAGTTTGAATTGATATATGAGCCACAAAAAATCTTCAGCATGTGGCACGATTAATTAAACCTTAAAAAGGCAACAAACAAAAGAAGAAGGACCTGACTGAAACAGCTGTGTATAATTTCTGTGCTTTATTCAGCACGTGCACACGTTCTGAGTGAGCAAACACAACACTGGAGCACATGACACTAGTGAGAATGGTGTGAAATGGAATGAAAAAGGAGGTACAGAGTTAAGAGGAACAATCTGGGATGTATCCCATACCTGCCCGCAATATGCATTCAGTTCTGATGGTATTTTGGAGTTAGTGTTCGAATGCAAATTGTATTTTTCAATACATTTGATCCAAGACTGTTGTTTTTGGCATTTAGCAGATGCCTTTATACAAAGCAACTTACATTACAGGTACAGTATACAGTCTGAGCGATTGAAGGTTAAGGGCCTTGCTCAAGGGCCCAGAAGCAGAAACCTGGCAGTGGTGGGGCTTGAAACAGCAATTTATGATTACTTGCCCAGTACCTTATTAAACTATAATATAAAAATATTATACTGTGTAAATACTATCAGTTTATGCTAACCATTACTGACAGTCTAGTCACTTCCAATTCCCGATTGCGAATAAGCTGACAACACAATACCCAATTTGATCAAGAAAAGCTAACACGTGTCCAATCTGCAGCCATTTCTTTTCACCTGCCAGTGTTGGGTTCCCACTCAGAGCCGCATCACATACAGAGAGCCATGCTAGGCTCCATGTGACTCTCCTCCCATCCATACAGGTGGAAAATGTGGACGTCTGGCCAAAGACGCACCTACAGTATTTCACGCATACTTCATTGTTTTCTGTGGTAAGGTTGGTGAGGGGCTAAACTGTATAAGCAGTGCTAGTTTCAGCCAAGCGCAAACAGCATAAGTGATCTTTTTGGCTTGTTTATTTCTTAGCTGTAAACAGAGGATGATTTCTGTCATTCAGAAAGGTGAAAGGTGATTGGCTGAATGAAGAAAAGCAGCTAACAGACAGTGAAAAGAAGACAGGAAAGGATGAAGAGTAAAAAGCGAGAGGCTGACAAGTGCTCACTTGGTTGTCTGCCGGGAGTCGAGGCATGGAAGCTGCCCTGCTGTGGCCTTCCATCGGCAGGAAGGGCTCAGTGTCCGAGAACCCGTCCCGCCCCATCTCTCTCATCTCTACCGTCTGTGAAAAACAGAGCGAGAGAGAGAGAGAGTACGCGTGACCCCCGCAGACAGAAGGACACCTTTCTGAGTAGATGTGTGCATTTGTCATGAACCAGTCACGCCTCAGATACTAACTTATACTCTCCGTTCTCATCACAAATAGGCTTAGTCCTGATGTTCATGTCAAGGTTATAGAGGTGAAGCAATGCCATGTATGTAAAATTATCAAGAAAATCCTTCTTTATGACATGCTGTTATCAGAAATGTAAACACTACATGAGCTGTCGTGACAAATCAACAAATGTGCTGGAATATTTGGAGGTTGAAACAGCTCTCTCAGACATCTGAGCATGAACGAGCACATGAGATGGGATGAGTTTTACTATCAGACAAAGAGAAACTAGAAGAAGAACAGAAGATACACCAAGAGGAGTCACCAATGATGAGAAATGTGTTCAGGATGAGCCACAGAATCACCCGAATCTCTGATGTGTAAGTATATAGAGTATATATAAGTTCACAATAAAACACTATAAAATGACATCATAATATCAGCGAAGGCCATCGTGTCGTGTTTCAAATAAGCAGTCACATGATCCAAAAGGTGTATTACCTTAATATTACTGTTTTAAAAATATGTTGGTGCTTCCATTTGGTCAGTGTTTGTCCATTTTACATGCAAGATAAAACTAGAATCATAGGATAAACCTGTATAATAGGATTCAATAGATAAATAAATGCATCAGAGTATTTCCGTGAGCAGGAGGGTATTTTCGGTGTCCTGAGTGTGCTTGGTGTGTATTCTGAATGCATATGCGGGATACCTGTGAGGTGGGGTGGTTCTCGTTTATGTCCTCTGTTGGTTGGCCCTCTGGGCTCCAGCTGCCAGCTTTCTGAGACATCTCCTGTGCCCTTGCTGTTACCCATGACTGGCTCTCTGGGATGCCTCCATCTAACGCCCTAATCATACACAAATTAATACAAACCAATTCTGTAAAGACTTTGTGGAAGCCTGAGTTGGTCACTGGCCACTACTCCAGTGTGCAGGGTTGGGTGGGGGTTACACGAGTTTATTTACAGTAAGTCTTACATCATTTTAAATCTCAGGAGAGGTAAATTTAGAGAGATGATATACCAGATATACCAGAACTGTCAAGTCAAACGTTTACTTACATATTTACTTAATTTAACAGAGGATCTTTCTGAATTTGTCACAATGTTCAAAGTACTTCATATTGTTTTATTGCTATTGTCTAGGATACATTAAAGCCTGGCTATGTTCTGGCTGTGATAAACTGACCAAAAAGCAAAAACCAATAGAGGTCAGGCTTTGTGTGCACACTATACTTACATATACGTATTGTATATTTATTAATATACAGTCAGAATAAATGGGTTTTCTGAACTAAATCAATAAAAAACAGAAATCCTGCATCCGAAGATCTTTCCAATGTAGACTGGATCGTTTTTCTTTCCAGAGAAGTACACTTTTAAACTGTACTTGCAAAAGCAGAAACAATGAAGCTTCCAAAATACACTTACAGTGTGTTAGTAGGGTCCAGTTGTGCTTCGGGGAGGCCGTTGAGTCCGTGCCCAGCGTCCTGGGTTGGTGAAGGTGGCTCCAAGCGCTGAAACATTAATGGCGTTCGATTCTGTGTAAGATACAACATGGCCTACAGCTGGTATCAGGCAAGCAGATGGGAAAATGGGAAAAAATGGGGGGTGGGAAAGAGAGATGGGATACAGGGCATCCCAGGCACAAATGGGAGGGCATCCACGGGCGGCTGGAGGCACTCAGACTGGTAAGATAGGAGGCATTCTGGGATTTGGAGTTTGGTGAATCAATGAGGTGATTCTCTGAGCAAAGCTATCAAGGAATGTCAATGGTGCCATGCGGAAAATTCATTTACCGGTCAAGCCAATAAATGAATGGCACTGGTAACCAGTTGGGTGCAAAACTATAGTATAGGTATAGTTGAGATTTGTTTCCTCTTTTTGTAATTTTTGTAGTCACTCAGATTGGGTGCTGGTGCATGTTGCACTATAGTCATGTAGACTCTGTCAGCATCATCATTCAGCAAACCAACCAGACACCAGAATCTCATCATATATATAAAACTTTAATATTTTTGTACAGGATGAAGTTTAAGTCTTACCAAACTGCTTCTAATGCAAACATAATAATTGCAGTTATATAGATAACTATGGTAGTTATCTAACTTTAGAAGCCACTATTTAACTTTCAGAATCACGTTTTTCAGTTTGATAACCAAGAATCCCGCCCTCACATCCAAGACGCAGCTATTTTTTTCACCCTTTATCTCCCAGTCGAGTTATTTCCAATTCCCGATTATCTGATTAAGAAGAGCTGACATATGTCCAATCTGCCACTTCTTTTCACCTACCAGTGTTGGGTTGTGTATCTTAAATTTTAAAGCTTTAATAGGTTCAAAACATAAATAAACAAGAAATTTCTGAAGTCAATAGTGTCTTATGTTTATTCAGAACGATCAATATTTAGATTGAGTAATCATTAGAAAAAGGGGTTTGAGCTTAAATCTAGATCCAGGTTTTATATTCCGTCTAAATAACTCTGCAGTAAACCCAGTAAGTCACCCAGTATGAGCTACTACACACACAAACTTTAAAAAGCAACTAACTGGTTTAATAGATCGGAAATGAAACCCTGAGAACATTTTCAGTTGCAAAGGAGTAAATGGATTTATGCAAGCAAAGCATACAATCAGAACATACAGATCTCAACATACAGATCTCAACATACAGATCTCAACACACAGATCTCACGGGTAGTTCAAGCTGTTAGATTTGGAGGTGAAAGGTTTATGGATAATTGGAAGCAAAAAAGAGGGAATGTTTTGCTTCTGGAGGGATCTGATGAATTAATGTACAGTAAAGATCTTCAAACCATTTAGCCCTGATTTACTAAAAGTCTTACTATGTAAAATATTTTTTTTTAAACTGCAAAAAAGGAAAAAATACAGTGTGTTCACGTTTAAACAAACCAATGTTCATACATTGAATCATACAGAATTTATAAGAAAGTACAAGAAAAAGAATTTGCTCTGTTTGGTCTGCATCATAGCCACGTCTCTATTGGATCTGATGATTGAAACATGGACAACCTAATAATTTACATGTTGCTACAATTATTCTTAGTAAATAACCTGCAACACGCCCACTTACAACAGACACAATCTACTGTGATTGAATTTTCTTACTAAAGAGTTTGTACTAAATCTGAGCCTTTAGAGCTGAGGTAGAACATTCCAGTGCACTGTGTTGACTTGAATTATGTGTAATTTCATTAGTTTTGGGGAGAATAATTCTCAGATCGATGGACGCCTCTGATTTTTAGGTAAATGCGCAGTCGATGAGTTTAAAGATACTGATGAAGCACATTCTAAGCCTTTAAGGAACCCTGTGGCAATGCTAAGCATAAGGTTCTCTCCATTATTCACGATATACATTTGCACAATATTCGGTATACTCAAGCATTAAACAGAATTAAGTCAAGTGCTACTGACTAATATGGGGTAAACATGTGGTATGGTACAATGATTCACCAACTACTACAAATATTACAGTTATCAACCATGTGCATCATACCAAAACAGTACTGCATTTCTACTAAGATCCAACATACTTTATATGACCAAAAGTATGTGGACACCTGACCATTAGTTCACTGGACACTGGACATGGACATCACAATTCACAACAGTGGACAGCCCTCCCCTCCTTGGGGCTATAACATCCTCTAATTTCTGAGAAGGATTTTGAATCATGTTTGTGGGAATTTGTGCCCAGTTTGGACCTTAAACCCTAAAGCCTTAAACCTGAACTTAATTAATAATGGAATGCATTTATTTGTCTTATATACATATACAGGTGTACAGTGCAGTAAAATTCTTACTTCGCATATCCCGGCATGTTTGGAAGCTGGGGTCAGAGTGCAGGGTCAGCGCCCCTGGAGCCGAGAGGGTTAAGGGTCTTGCTCAAGAGCCCAACAGTGGCTGCAAGGCAGCACTGGGATTTGAACTCTCAACCTTTCAATTGATAGTCGAAAGCTCTACCCACTAGGCTACCACTGTCGTCAAATATTTAGTCAATGTAGTGTATCAGTTTTGTTTGATAAATTATAAACTTGAGTGTTCTACTTGGGAGAAACCTGGCAACCTTGTAGGTGTAAAATGCATTATAGTAGTTCTAAATGAATTGCCTAGAACTTTAGCTTTATGAAAGACATCAAGCACTTACAGTATGTAGGACAAATATGGAGACAAAATTCCTATTATCTATTGACTGAAAGCAAACCACTTTAAGTTTCGGACTCTACTGTAGTTGTAGCTGTGGCTCCTACAAGAATGACACAACAGTCCTAAAGCTGAAAGCAGACCAGGAACAGAGCAAAGCAAACAAGCAGAGAGAGCGTGAGAGTGAGAGGTAGACGTAAACAGGTAAAAATAAAGTTGTAGTAATTGTACCTGTTCATCCCGGAGAGCCTGGGTGCGCTTGGCCTTGCTTTGCCTGTAGTACTCCATGATCATCATGGCAGCATAAATCTTGCCAACTGTCAGGTCTGTGGCTGCTGAGAAATGTAAAAGTTACCCTGCACGATTAGACACGGGGAGGTGGACCCTGAGCGTGGGAGGGAGGGGGAATGCATGGGATTTGACTCTCATACGTACATACGTACATTTACACACAATACACTCATTCTCACACACACAGCAAATAGTCTTTTCACAAACAGACTGTTTAAACATTTTAAAGCTATAATCCACTATATGCTATCATTATCATTATACATTTTACTCTACTATTACATGTACTTAGCATTTTTATTTCTGTTCGTACCTTTATTTCTCCGTCGTGTAACACTGTTTAAAGTTTTGATTAAAACCTGTGACCAGACTGAAGGCCATTTCTGAATGAGGACCAGATACACCAAGAAAATAAACTCAAATCAGACCGACCTTTTTTTGCTGCCATTTGACATTCTGATGCTAAACGTAATCATCCCACCTCACTGAGTGTCATGTCCACTGTATCAAAAAAACCCCAACCAAGTATTCATACCCCTTAAAATTGTAAGCCTAGTTTCAGTCACTCTTTCGGTTGCTCATGTATTTAGGGGTCGCCATAGTGGGTCATTCTGATTCGATCTAATACTCATTTCCAACTCGCTCAGTTTGCTGAATGAGGGTTAACAGTCCTTATCTTTGCTAGGACTATCAAAGGAGCATTCAGAACAATCAGGGATCTTAATAAATAGAGAGCTTATTATGATAGTTATTATTATTATTATTATTATTATTTAGGGCACTTGGGTGGCTCAGTGGTAAATGCCCAGCCCTCAGCCACTAGGATTTAGGGTTTGTAATGATTGGCTATGTCTGGGGGTGGTGGCCGAGGCCCTGTGATGGACTGGTGTCCTGTATAGGTTGGGTTACTGCTTTGTCCCCCAGTGATTCCAGGGATATTAGGGCACAAGAGTGGCACAGAGGTAAGTTGTGCTAGCTCTCTATTGCTGAGATTCAGGGTTTGATTCCACAGCGGGGTTATCGGGCGGTCAGGCATACACATACAGATGATTGGCTGTGTCTGGGGATGGTGGCCAAGGCCCTGTGATGGACTAGTGTCCAGTATGGGTTGTGTTACTGCATTGAGCCCAGTGATTCCAGGGAAAACAGACCCATTGTGGCTTTGACCAGGACAAAGCAGTAGTTAAATATGAAAATGAAAGATTAATAATAATAATTATTATTATTATTATTAGGGCACATGAGTGGCACAGAGGTAACTTGTGCTAGCTCTCTACTGCTGGGATTTAGGGTTTGATTCCACAGTGGTGTTATCAGCCGGTCAGGTGTCCACATACAAATGATTGGCTGTATCTGGGGGTGGTGGCCGAGGCCTTGTGATGGACTGGTGTCCTGTATGGGATGTGTTACTGCATTGTGTCCAGTGATTTCAGGGAAAACAGACCCATTGTGACCTTGACCAGAATAAAGCAATAGTACAACATGAAAATAAAAGATTAATAATTAGGGCACAAGAGTGGCACAGAGGTAAGTTGTGCTAGCTCTCTATTACTGGGATTCCGAGTTCGAATCCTCAGCAATGTTACTGGCTGGTCAGGCATACACATACAGATAATTGGCTATGTCTGGGGATGGTGGCCGAGGCCCTGTGATGGACTGGTGTCCTGTATGGGTTGTGTTACTGCATTGTGTCCAGTGATTCCAGGAAAAACAGACAGATTGTGACCCTGACCAGGATAAAGTGATAGTACAACATGAAAATAAAATAACAATAATAATAATAAGTATTATTATTATTAGGGCACAAGAGTGGCACAGAGAGAGATTGTGTTAGCTCTCTACTGCTGGGATTCCGAGTTCAATTCCACAGCGATGTCAGGCATCCACATACAGGTGATTGGCAAGGTCTGGTGCCCCATGATGGATTAGCATAAATAAATAAACAACTGAGAATAATAAAATACATGTTGGTTGATTTGTTTTGCCAGACTCACATTTCTGAAACAAACAACAGACACTCACAGAATCCTAAACTTATTTTTTAACAACATCAGAATGTGAAAAGGCGTGAAATAAGCCCATGTAGGTCGAGCTGGTAGTATCAGGTCTCCATTGTGAAATGTCCAAGAGTCCTCAAAGGCCAGCTTCACCTTAAAAGACTTATACATGCAGAGGTTAAGGCATGTTCACGTGTTAATAAAAACTCTCTTATCGCCACAAATTATAATCCTCTGCACCACTATTGGTGGAGGACAAATTTGTGCATCATAATCATGCTTTTATTTCTAGTATCATAAATCCACATGCCTGAGGTGCCCTGGCACCATGCATTCAGCTGCGCTATCTGCTCTCTATCATGCTTCTGTGCAAACTTCCTCTAATCATCCATCTAACTGATCGCTAACGACTTTGCTGTAGGACCGTTAGCCTCGTGCACGACAGCAAAGCCAGAAATCATGCTTTTCAGAAAATTTGGTTTGCACAAGCGTTTATATCATATGTTCTTTCATTCGCTGATAAATCTGCTGATATTGTCGCCTGCGTGTGTTCAGAACCGGTTAGCTAACCAAACCCTGGAGTGAAAAGACGTCTATAGAGGTTTGATCTATAGTCAGACACCCTCTGATAAGAGCCAGCAGAGGATCTGAGTGTGGACGTTGTGGACGTGGTGGTTTACGTGAGTGTGTACTGGGATTTTTTATGTGAGTTTAGTGGGTACCCACATTTTTTGAGAAGTGCATTTGTGATTGTGTGTACACAAAATGTATTTGGGTAGGAATGATAAAGAATATAATGTTAAGGGTAAGAATATACATTATGGGTCGAGAAACTGGTCTGTCATTGTCGTATGGTCATATATAGTGTCTTCTTTATAGTGGGTTTACTATTGGCCTTGTATTTGCCCCATGTACACTATATGGTCAAAAGTATTTGGACACCTGACCTTAAGTTTGTAGGACACCCCATTTAAAAAAATAATTAACATTAAACCAGAGTGACCCCTGTAATCCGTTCAGCTATAACAGCAGCCACTCTGAGGAGGCTCCTCACCAGACTTTGATGTATGTCTGTGGGAATTTGTGCCCATTCAATCAAAATGGCATTTGTACGGCTGGGCTGTGGGGCTGAGGTCAGGGCTCTGTGCAGGACACTGGAGTTTCTTAATGTCTTTTCAAAGCTTGTTTTGTGCACAGGGCCTTCCCTAAACTGTTGCTGCAAAGTTGGAAGCATATAAGTTCCTTTGTATGATTTATTACACCTGTTATCAATTGTTGTGGCTGTGGGGTGTCCCAATACATTTGTCCATATAGTGTATATTTATGTTATAATTGACCTTTTTACATACAGATGTATGTTGGTACAAGTTGTTGGCACACTTACACTTCATTTAAGGTGTTTGAATGTGTGTGAGTGTGTGTGTGTGGTGGCTGTGCATTTAGCAAATGGATTGTTAATTTTATTTGATTGATTAATGTATTAAAATGAACGCAATGTGATACTAAAGTAAAATATTAAGCTGCCCTGGAGAAAGTGTTTTTGCTTACTGTCTGAAAGATCCGCACACTAGATGGCAGTAAACTCCTGAACTTTGAACCTATTATAGAAGAACTGGGCTACCGCCTTATTTTCAGACTGTATTCTATATTGTATCTTCAGGTGTATTAAAAGTTTGTCAGTGCAGAACATATGCAGCTATTCCGAGGAGGGGATCGAGGGGAAAAGGCCATGCCAGAGGGATTGGCTCATCAGAGGGTGCAGAGCAGTGAACAGGGCGGGGTTGAGAAGAAGCTGTCCTCTGGGGGCGAGGGTGACAGAAAACCCGGACACACAAACCTCTGGGTAACTTACCCTTGTGTGGTGTGACCAGGAGGTCTAGAGTCTTTTGGGAAAGATTGGGCCAAATCGCCATCATCTCCTTCCTCAGCTCAGCATCCATTTGGTGCTTATCGACCCCTCCTAGAGACGCACAGCAGCGGAAACCAAAAGCTATTCATTTACAACCATGCGTGGGTTCAGATGATCATGGTACATGTGCCACAATACACAAATGTAGTCATATATTATGACGCTTACAAGAAAAAGTTTGTGAACCTTTTGAAGTATTTATAGTATTCTGGCCAGACTTTGAAACATGTCTGTGTAGGTTCCCGGACAGCCGATAGCAAAAGCTAAGATTTAAACTTGAGAGTTTGAGATTTACATTTACATTTTCTGCATTTAGCAGACGCTCTTATCCAGAGCGACTTACAGAAGTGCTTCCATAGTAAACATTTCATTTCTCAAGTTTAAGTAAACAACAGTCGAAGAACACAAATCTGCTAAAACCTGTTAGAACCAAAGTGGTTTTTTTTTTTTTTTTTCTGGAAATGGAAAAATGTTAGTAAATAAGTACAAGTCAGCTCAAGTGCTTAGTAAAAGGTGGGTTTTTAATCATTTTTTAAAGACAGCAAGAGACTCAGATGTTCGGACAGAACATGATCACAATGGTTGGTCAGCATGTTGTTCCACTGGGCCACCCAAGCACCCTTACGTCCTGTTCTTCCCACTGAAAAAATCCCTATTGCAATGTAAGCACCTTTCACTTGCTTTATAATTCAGCAGTCCTGTCCAAGTTCACAAACCTTTTTTTGCAAATGTAAACAAAAACAGACTTAAGCCCATTTCACACTTGTATGCACTCCTGTCTGCTAATTTACCAGGATGAGGTAGAGGTTAACATAAGCCAAAGTTCAAATTCTTAACTGTGTAAATAATTAGCTGATAATTACCAGGTTGGCTTGTGTTAGAACATCAACCGAGACAACAGGAGGGTATTAAAGTCAAGTCAAGACTGCATTTTACCAAGTTTGTCTCCTTATCTAGTCGTATCCAATTACCAGATTGCATTACGCTTCCTTTGTACTGATGCTGATCCCTAATTCTGATTGAGGTGAGCAAGACTGACACATGCCCCCTCTGACATGTGTGCAGCAACCGACTGCATCTTTTCACCTGCATGAGACGAGTTCATACGCGGATCAGCTTTGTGTACGGAGAGCCACACCCTGATCCCATTATCCCTCGACTCTGTGCAGGCTCCATCAACCAGCCAGAAGAGGTCGTAATTGAATCAGATATAAGGTTCCTATCCGGCTCCCCACCCTGTATGAACAACAGCCAAACGTTGTTCATGTAGCTGCCCAGCTCTGCCATCCGGCTTTTAAACCGATGAGTTTGAAATGTCAGCTCTGGTGTGCAAGAGTGTTTTACCGCTGCACCATCTGAGCGGCATGGTAAACAATTTGTCTACCATGAAGATGTCTTTAATTTCAGTCATCTTAACTGCAATGTCTCAGTTAGTACCTCCCTGTGCATTTTAAACAAAGAAAAACAAGTTGATTTCATTCTTTACCACCTGCATTTGCCACCTTTGCTCTCCTTCTTGTTTAGGAAGTTTGTGATGCTAATAATGAGCATTTTAACATTTCTAAGCTTAATCAGGACTGCATGTTATATCCTTCCTTAAAATACACGTAGCACGTTGTTTGCTGTGGTCTTTCTTTTCTAGCGTTAAGCAATCCAGTCTTTAAAGGATCCAAAATAAATGGATTCTTTTAATCCAGAAGATTTAAAAAATATAAAAGTCTATGCTCACTTATTAGCCTAGCAGACATCAAACTCCAAAGAAAATAGATAGAAGACGCAAATAAATGTTTTATAAATAGCAAGAGGACTATATGGGCAAGTTGAGGTGTCTAAATTAAAATTTCAATTTTATAAATGCATGAGTACCTGCGCATATTACACATCCAAATAATTTCTAATGTACTGTCGTTCAGCTAACGTTTTATTAAAAGTCACAGAGCACCTAAGTCTAAAAGGTAGTCTAAATGTCCAAGGTAAACCCTCTGAAATGTGTGTAAAAACGTTGGGTCATCTGGTGCATCCTGGTAAATAACAGTGGTATTAACTCACCATCTGAAAAGGATTAAAAGAATTAATACCAGAAATGCCTCCAGTATTAAGTGTGAAACAGGCTATAAAAGCTATTTGTATATAGACACACACACACAGTGAAATACAATAATCAGTGAACCTGAGTACCACCCTGATTAGTTTGAATGGATCAGGAATAGATCAAAGTTAGTGCGGACTGTAAACACAGACGAGACAGAGATAGGAAAAGAGAAGGAGGGGAAAAGGGGACACCAAACCTTCCCCACCCTTGGCGATCTTGATGTCCAGAGCCGTGCGGATTAAGGCCATAAGGGTGGAGTTGAAGTGCACCGTGTTGTCGTCCGCCACCGGCAGGTCCATTCTCAGCAGCCTCTGTGGAAAGCCAATCAGGACAGGTTAGCTTTCGGGAGTGTGTGTGCACCGAACCTCTGGGAGGAGTGTTTACATTTATATGTGTGTAAGAGTGAGATGTCAGATTGGAAGTGGAGGGAAGTTGAAGTGAATTTCAGGCAGGGTGAGCTCAGTGACGTTCAGAAAAACGATCAAAACCCGAGTATGCTCTCTAGTCATTTAAAATACCCCTGAAAACCTAAATCTCATCTCATAACTCATACCAATTCAAAAACAAGAGATATGTATTGATATTGTTAGCTTTCATTCATCACAGGTCGATTGGAGTGTAATTTCAGAGCCTGATTCTTTATTTACACTGTACAAATGATCAGGAATTAATTTGATTCAGTCAAAATGTATTAATGAATTCATGAATTGGTGGAATCTGTAATATATGGTGATTTTCTGTAACATAAACCATGAGTGTTATTAAAAATAGCTAGATATTACATTTTAATATATACACAATTAAATTCTGTTTTCAGGGGTAGTTTAAAACAACATTTAACTTCCTATCTGGCCTTCCCTTTTCTCAGATATGACCAATTCTGTCTATAGGGCGCCTGTCAGGACCATGGCACTGCGAAGTGTGGCACCACCAAAGGTCTTTGCATTAGGCCGCTGTGCCACCCAAACGCCAAATTGGAGAGTTCTTAGTTATTGACATGTCTGTGAGGGCTGAGATCTATAAAACAGTCTGCACACTGTCTAAATATTGAGATGAACTTGTTTACATTAACCATTTTAGGTATTTTTAAAGCCTTAATTAATTAACATTCCAGTGTGTAGAAATATTGTAAAGCAGCTGACATTATTAATGTCAAATGTAGCCTGGATATTCCCTCACAGACCTGATTATTTGGCTATCGGTCAAAGAGCACTCCCTAAACGAGTTCCACCAAATCCACTCGGAGCCATGGATGAATCAGCAGTTCAAAACAGTGAGGAATTTCCAGCTGTTTCAGTGTCCACTTCATCCGGCTCTGGTCCGGGGGAAACTCGCACACGTCACGACGGCATTAGTAGGAAAAATCAGGCGGCGTGACGGTACCGAGTTGCGGTGTTCGGCATGCAGCGGTTTGTGACCCGTCCCACCCTAAACACACACATGCACCACCCTCTTCCCCTCCGTCCCGGCATGCAACGTGCGGTGCGCCCACATGCATTACAACAAGCAGCAGTGCAGCCCAACACACAAAGCATTGCTTGTTTGGTTCAATCTAGTTTTAATTTTTCTCTGCTTAATAATAATAGTGGTTTGTCGTCAATGATGCTTTGAGAATTTAATGTTCTACTGGATAAAACAAGAGCTCGATCCAGATTCTCTGGTCTCTCAGTGCAAAAAATAAAAATGGGTGTAGGCTGTTGGGTTAGGTCAGAGCAGCATTCTTCAATTCAAAATAGTACAAAAGAAGAAGAAAAGAAGAAAAAGAAGAAGAAGAAACAGTGCATGGGTCGTTTCGTGAGAAAGATGAGCTGAAACTGAAACTGAGGATCCAGCTAGTTCCATTTGAAGTGGAGAACTGAAGCTTGCTTTTGGTAGGACACGGATCGGAGCCTATAGAGGGCAAAATGTGTGCAGGGCAAAGAGGTGAAGAGTAATGATGAACAATTTCAGGAAGGAGAATCGTTGAGACAAATTGAAACCAAAAAAGAAGACGGAGAAGACATGGAGATATAGAGCGGAGTGAAAATGAAGCACAAGAGATGAGAATAATGAATAATCTTAGGATAGGCAGCGCCGTTGTTCTTAAAGATGCTTGGGGAAGTGATAAGAGCAGGTGGAAAAGGATTTAAGGAAAATGAAGAATTAAGTGAGGCTTAAAGGTTCAGCTTGTTCTCGTCTGAGTGAAAATCTCAGCTTGTATGAGTGTGTGAGATATGCTGAACCTGAAGCAATTTTGATTTTATGGGGCTGGTATTAGCGGTAGAGGAAAATGCAGTGAGAGAAAGAGAGAGAGAGAAAGGTAACACCTCGTGTAAAGGTGCCATGGGTGAGACGTGTCCATTTTTGGGAGTGTGTGGGGGTGAAAAACGGAGGGCAAAGGGGGATGGCAGTGTCCCAGGTGGTGGGCCATGCAGAGGGCGAGACAGAATGCCAAGAGGAGGGGCCAGAAACAGATAAGAACTGCATTGACAGAGGAAGTAAAGTGGAAAGCGTCGCCTTATTAAGGTTCCTGTTGGACTTTTGCCACAAATATAATGCCCTCTAGAATAAAAAAAAAATCAGAACAAAATTCAGGGAGCTGATTTATTTATTTTTTATTATCTTTGATTAAGTTTAAGGTGTTCGCCGTCGCTATATATGTGACCTATGACTTACCACTTCTGTTCTGTGTTACGTGTGTGTGTCTGCAAAAAGAAAGGTGAGAGACAGAGAGCTGGTCCACAAAGGAGGTTTCAGATGATGCCATCCACAGGACTGAGGGATTCGGAGGACTGAAGTCCTTTAGGCCTTCCCAGCGCTGCTGCACACGCACGTATGAGCATGTCTGAATGTGCCTGCTGTACGTGTGGTGTGTGTTATGCACATTTATATATATTTTAATAAACAATAGTGCTACCTGGTTACATTAAAGCACTGCCGTTTGCTTTAATGTATTAAAATATACAATAATATGTATTAAATGTAAACAAAAACAGACTTGTTGAAAATGGAATGATGAAATTTTGTGGTCTTTCCTAACAAAAAAATCTCAATCATCGACATGAGCACATGCATAACATATGTGTCAGTGTGTGCCAGCGTGTGTGTGTATCTGAGTGTGTATTTATGCGGTGCAAAAGTGCTGAGAAGGCCCGTCCGTTCCCGCTTTCCTGTGGATCGGCCTAGCTAACACTCAACGACCGCCGCCCATCACCCAGAACAAAATCACAACAGCAGTTGCCTCACATCAGAGAACGAAGAAGGGCAAAATAAACAGAGGGAGTCGAAAGTAAAAGAGGAGGAAACACCGACAGGTACAACACACAGCTTCTGGTCGCCCGGAGTCAGTTCGCTCTACCTTGTAGGCAACCCGTGCCGGGCAGTTCTTCCCCAGGCCTAACGGCGGAGACATTTGCCTGAGCATGTCATACATATCCCTGTAACTGATCCTGCCACTGGGGGGCAACCGAAAATTGAACAAAAAATAAAAACCCAGCACAATCCAGGTGTACCAGGTGCATGGAGGAAAGAGAAGGGGAAATCCAAAGGAAAGAGAAGAAGGTGGGATGGGGGAGAGGAGAACAGAACAAAAAAAAAAACAAGGTTATTGGTTTGGGCTGTTGAAGGACAAAGGATTTGTAGTCTCTGATACTCATGATTGGTCTAACAAAGGTGGACGAGAGGAAGAAGGGAGGGCTGCCTGTCTTAACTCTAGAAGAAGCGTTCTATGTGAAAAGTCATAGAACGGGCACAAAGTCCCGCTGCAGACAGCTAGCTATCATGGCACTTTTGTTTTGTCAATGCAGTTTCTGTCCCCCTCCCCCCAGAACAATGCACGCTACCATGTGAGCTAAGCCTGGCAAGCGAAACAAACAAAAAGATGGCTTATTTTTTAATTTTCTTAGAATATTTTTTGTTCTATTGCTATTTTCATTCACTTCATGCTTCTGAGAGTGTCTGCATTGTCCTGCACATTCTCTTTCGTTCATATCAGAATGCAAGTCGAAATGGTGAAATGTTGTCAAAAGGGAACCAAAAAAAAATCAAAAATCAAAAGAAATACTTAAGCGACAGTCATTCCATTCTGGATGCTAGCAGGTGCTATTAGTTTTTAGTGGAAATCAAACCTTGCAGGCCACCCTATGAGGACATTTCTTTCCTAAGCCCAGAGGGGGGTCGATTACTCGCAATAAACTGTACATATCCTTATAATGAATGCGCCCGCTGCAAGAAGAATACAGGGAAGTTAGAGCACAAACGCAGAACAGAGACAGTCGTAGGAAGAAGAAGAAAAGAGCACAACGTTAGACACAGGATTACAGAGAACAGGATTACACACACTAACATACATTAACTGGTTTGCTCATCACCCACTGGAGCTGCTGGTGGGAGTGGTTGCTTTTAATTTTTTTTTACTTATTAGTTTTTCTAGCTTTATAGCTTTCCTGCTTAGACTCTTTGCTGAAAGCTGATTTTTACTTCTTTATCTATTTTAACTGTTTCAACATTGATGATCTGTAGTCCTACTTTGCCATTTGATCTAAAATTTGGGTGGTGCAGCGGTAAATTACGCTGGCCTACTACGCTGGCCCACTACGCTGGCATGTGGTTGTGATTTGCGTGTACCGTCTTGTCTACACCTACCCATAAACCCCTTCCTTACAGTGTGACACAAATGTCTCATCTCTTTCTTTCTCCCTTTTCACCTGATTCTTTCTGCGCTCAATTCTAGTGGACCTCATTATTCCCAGTAGCAGGTGGGTGACAAGCACTGGAATGTAGATCATATTCCCAGTATTGGGAATCAACAGGTGGGAAACAGGTACTGGAATGCAGATACCCAGAAACTTAGCATGTTCTCTATGAGAAACTAAGAAGGGAGGATGGCTCATTAAGTTTGGTACCAAGTATGCCGTATTCCAGAGTCAGGGTTGGAGGGGTGTGTAGGAAAAGCAACTGGTTTACAGGGGTATGAGAAGGGGATGGATGGATGATAACAATCCATGATCCCCTTTCTCCTAAGGGCCATTGTTGCCTCAGTGACAGGGGTGCACTTGATTTGGAGCAGCTCCTCTTTGGAGGACATGGCCCAGCTCCATGCCAGTGGCAAACACACTGTGTCCGCCGGAACACACAAATGATGGGCAGTTAGGTATTACTGAGGATGTCGTATCAAACATGTTTAAATGTGCAGCAGCATCAGTGTTTGGTGTGTGTGTGTGTGACAGTGAAAAAGACAGGGAAACTCCTTCTGTAACCACTATGGCGGTATTTAAGAACATATACTCAGCAATCATTTGCAGCATTAGAAACATTAGCTTAGACAGACTATTGATGGTAAGTACAGTATTAAAATGATTAAAATTAGCGTGTACATGTAAAATGTCAACAGAGTTTCTTAGTGCTACTTAGTGGAACGTACTGGCTATTAATTTTGTAAGTACGTGTTAAAAAAGAGAGTTTGTGTACAATTTCCGAGACTCACCAGGCTGCAGGGTCATATTCGGCCCAAATCCTCACATATTCATCCAGGTGATGAGGACCCAGAATTGAGGAGTCACGTGTCAGGTACTCAAAATTATCCATGATGACAGCCACAAAGAGATTCAGCATCTACACATGCATACACAAGAGAGTCACTTCCACATGCACAACCACTATTTACACCTAGATGTGTTCAGTATTAGAATACCAATTAAATTTGCTTAGTTTTAGTGTATGTATTAGGGTCACCAAAACAGTTTTTATATGTTTTTCTAGTATATAAGTATTTATGATCTGATAGATAAATAGATGTCAGATATCACGCTGTATTTCCAAATCTGACATGTCAAATACTGTTCCCTATTCAAAACCAGACAGTCGTGTTTCATCACACAAGCTCAGTCAGAAAGCTCAAAAATCAGTGCTATGTGCACTAAATAATCTGATTCCTTAATCAGATTTCTCAAAATCAGAGAATGACCATGCTCACTTAACAACCGAAGCTGATTATGACGATGACCACTTACTTTAATTTAGTCTATTTATGATCAGACTGTTGGTGCGCATATAAGTTACCTTACGAAGTTAAAATGAACTTGTCTACATACAGAATTCTATTTAAACCCCTTGGTTTTCAAAGATAAAAGTCCCTTTTTTAGTCTAAAACTTTCAAGTTCAAGAGGCTTTACTGTCATGTCAGCTGTATACAAGTACAAACTAAAACGAATCAACGTTCCTCCAGGACCAGGATGCGACACAATATACACAGTACATACAAAAAACTATAAGAAAAAGAAGATGGAAGGGGGACGTTCTTACCAGGAAAGAGCAGAGGAAGATGAACGAAACAAAGTAAAGGTAGGCAAACTCGCTTCCACACTTCGGCTTCGAATCATCGGCTTCGTTTACGGACTGGGGGTCACAATTCTTTCCCCCCAGACAAGAAAGCATGATATCATGCCACGCCTCTCCTGTTGCACTCCTAAACACACATGTTCACATAAGAATAAAGTAAATCAGACAGAATCAGGGTGTTTGACAAGGATGTAAACAAAGGAAAAGCAGTTATTAATCACACAGATTCTGCCTTGCTTGAAAAAAATAGCCAAGATTTAGAAGAGTGGCCTCTGTGTACGAGGCTACATAGTCATAGTTGAAGTGCTCATTCTAACCCCCAAAAAGCACCACTGTCAAAAGAACCAAGTACAAACCCATTTTGCATCTTTCACTGATTAGTTTGCAACCAAACTGAGCCTGAAAAACACAACCAGCTCAGTCTACCTAGCAGCGGGTGTTTCACTGAAACAGATCACGCACCTGAAGAGCAGGATAAGGGCCTGGAAAAAGGTTCGGAAGTTGTTGTGCTGATTGATGGAGCTGTCCCCGTCCTCCTCCTCATTGATTTCAATGTTCCCGAACAGCTGTGAGATACACAATGTTACGTTAATAGTCTAAGAGAACATGGCATTAGAATAGCATTGAAATATCTGTAACATTGGCATTATTCTGGTTTGTAAAAAGGCAGCTCAGCTCTTGTCTGCTGTGTTAAGAATTACTAAAGCGTGGCAGCAACGTGGACCTCACCTGCATGCCTATGATGGCGTAGATGAAGAACAGCATAGCAATGAGCAGGCACACGTACGGCAAAGCCTGCAAACAAACGCAAAACGATAGTGTCCGTAATTAGTCGCTTCTATAGACAGTGTGATACAAGACCTATAAGAAAAGTCATCCTAGAGATTATAATACATCTGCTGCATTCATTTTGTACCAGTGAGGGTTTTTGATGCCAAAGACAAATGATAAAACAGGTCTGAATACTGTACTGTACTTTTGTAAATAGTATGTTGACTTAATGCTAATAACATTGTAAGAGACATTGTATAGTACACAGTATGTACGTAGGTGTCATTACCACACCGCCCTGAGTCTTGAGTTTCCTGAGACCTGCATAATAAACCAACCACATCCGATGGCTAAATTATGCACGTTCAGTAGAAATTAGCCTACCAGAAATTTGATGGCAAGCTAATTTTTAGTAAACTTCGTTTATAAGTGTGGAGCTTAATTAGTAACACTGCTACAAAAATAATTCTAGCTCTAAACTCTAGCAAGGTTTAACAGCAGACAGATCATGTTTGTGTGTTTTTACCTTAAAAGACTGAACAAAAGTCCAGAGCAGAATGCGGATGGTTTCACCCTGTCGGAGGAGCTTTATAAGACGTGCAGCCCTGAAGAGTCTCAAAAAACTCAAATTGATGAAGTTATTCTACAGAGAGAAGATAGAGTAGGTAGGTGGACAAGTAGGTGGGTAGATAAATAGATAGATAAAAAGTCATTTTGCTTATTTCATCCTCATTTACCGTTTTTTTATTAGTATGCAAACCAAACAGACTTGGCAAACCAAGGAAGGTACAGAGATGTTAGAAAATTAAACCAGAACTAGCAAGACCGAGCAGGCCCAGCATATCAGAGGGGGGAAAATAAAATCAGAACAGGTATTAAAACAAGAGAGAAAGGAGTGCAACTCAAACAAGGGATGGAACCCGAATACCCTCATCCATTTGAAAAGGGAAAGGTGATGCAAAACCCCCTAATTTCAAGCGTCCATCAACCAAATGCACTGACCCAGAAGGTCGAGGCTCACCAGTCACAGCTAGGCCACGGCATGCCAACTCACACACCAACAGTTCACAGCTAAGAGCGACTCACACCAGGTCCCGGACAGGACAAGAGTCAAAGGTTCTGGGCTGAAGTACAATAAGATTAAACACAGAAGGTCTAAAAACATGTTAAGACATGTTCCACAAAAATGTATACCACAAAAATCTGAGTCCACTACCAAGAACAGCGCCCCCTAGCATTTCTAATTTAGATTATCTTTCTGTTTAAGTCATGAAGGAGAACATACTTGTTTCTGATGTGCTATAGGCTAACAGAAAATATAATAATAAAAATAATAACAGTAAATTTTAGTGTTTACTATTTTATTTCTTTAAACTGAAAAGTTATCACTGTTTGGTATTTTTCAAAAGTAGGACTATAACATCAAGAGCAAAGAAAGACATAAACCACAGTGTAGAATTTAATGTTTTGGGATGGTGTTACCTCATATAATTAATAATACCTTTAATTAACATTCTATATTTTTTGTTCTATATTAAAAAGCCCAAGTACGCCAGCTAAGTAAGCTAGCCCGATACCGCTGAGATCTGGGGATCTGGGGTTTGAATCTCAAAGGTGCTATCGGCCGGTCAGGCACCTGGGGGGTGTCAGTGCGCTCTCAGTGCAAGTTCCAAGCCTAGTTACAAATAAAGGCATTGGGTGTACAAACTGTGCCAAGTCTGGTATGCAGACCAGATACACTGTAGCATCCAATTAGTGCATGCAAACAGCTCTAAATATTAATAACACCTAAAACTGCCTTTGTGAGCTCTTGTATATTCATTTAGAATTAATATATTTACGATTGTTATATGTATATTAATTTATAATAATAGAAGTTTGTAAGCTGGTGAACTCTGCATTGCTTCTAGTTGCTTTTGTTAGGCTTTGTAGTACACTCAGATTTTACGGCTGTAAAAATTTTATTTAGATATTTCTGTAAATGTCCTTAAACCCAGCACCTCACCACAGAAAAAGAACAGGGGACAGATATGTGAGATCATGAACTATGCAGTGTGTGCATGCAAGTCTTCTTTCCACCGACAGCGCTGCAGGATTATTCCATACACGAGGTCTACTCCTCCTCCACCATGCAACAAACTTATCAGTGGCCTTGAGAGGGAGATTGTTGAAGGGTCTTTGTTGTGGCTTCCAGCAATATTTATTCTGTTGTATTAAGCCTATAATATTTATAAAGGGAAGATCAGGACAACAAAGGGCAGCATGCAGTCGTCTGTCAAGCTGTTTGATCTGTTTCTTCAGTCCCTACGTAACAGTTCTCACTTTTAATTATCAAGAATTAATACTGCAGATTGGATCTAGAGCTCTGTGTTTGAGTGTGTGTAGGGGGTGTAAGGAATGAGGTCAAATCCCTTAGTGTGAAAGAGAACAGCAGTCAAAGTTGATTATACTCAAGCACATGCATCATCATCACCATCATCAGCCATAAATAGATGCATTCAGATTTCCAAAAAAATTACAAACCATCTACAATGGAGATGTTGCAGATGCATGGTTTATAGCAGCATTTTTGGAGGTTGATATAAACAACCAGTGTGATTGGCCAGGCCAGGCCGGGCCAGGTCACAGACGGACACATGAGTTTCATAGTGCATTTTGATTGGATGAATTCATCAGTGGGCGTAGTTGCCATTATAGCAGAGATTAAAGAAAGCATGTAAAAAAAAGATAAAACAAGTAATGAATAATCATTCTGCATACATTTCACTCCAAAAACATCAGGTACAAGCTGCAGAAAACATTCAATCATCAGCTTATAAGCATATTAGTGACAGTTAACAAAACCAATAAAACACTGAAGTGCTGAACAATCCTGAGAACACTTTTTCTGCTTTATAGTAAAATCTTTATAAAATTATGTTCTATTCAAAAGAAGAAACAGAGACAACATTTTCAGATCTCCAGCCACTTTCAAATATCACATTTACCTGGAAATTTACCTGGATTTTTTTTTTTTACCAGTAATATAAATAAAAACACATTTTCCAAGAACATACAATCCCATATCACATCAAAATATGTGCTAAAATGCTTTATCACATTGAGAATATGTGCTAAAATGTATTATTACATCAAGACTATGTGCTAAAATGCTTTATCACATTGAGAATATGTGCAAAAATATATTATTACATTAAGAATATGTGCTAAAATGTATTATCACATTAACAATATGTGCTAAAATGTATTATTACATCAAGAATATGTGCTAAATGTATTATCACATTGAGAATATGTGCTAAAATGTATTATCACATCAGGAATATGTGCTAAATGTATTATCACATCAAGAATATGTGCTCAAATGTATTATTACATCAAGAATATGTGCTAAAATGTATTATTACATAAAGAATATGTGCTAAATGTATTATCACATTAAGAATATGAACTAAAACGTAATATCACATCAGAAATAAGTTAAAATACATTAAGAATCTGTGCTAGATCAGATGTATTATTCTACTAAAATAAACGCTAAAATGTATTATTACATAAAGAATCTGTGCTAAATGTATTATTACATAAAGAATCTGTGCTAAATGTATTATTACATCAAGAATATGTGCTAAAATGTATTATTACATAAAGAATCTGTGCTAAATGTATTATTACATAAAGAATATGTGCTAAAATGTATTATTACATGAAGATTATGTGCTAAATGTATTATTACATAAAGAATCTGTGCTAAATGTATTATTACATCAAGAATATGTGCTAAAATGTATTATTACATAAAGAATCTGTGCTAAATGTATTATTACATAAAGAATATGTGCTAAAATGTATTATTACATGAAGATTATGTGCTAAATGTATTATCACATCAGAAATAAGTTAAAATACATTAAGAATCTGTACTAGATCAGATGTATTATGACAATAAAATAAACGCTAAAATGTATTATTACATAAAGAATCTGTGCTAAATGTATTATTACATTAGGAATAAGTGGTAACATGTATTATCACATTAACAACATGTGCTAAATGTATTGTGGCACTTGATTAGCATAGCAAAGCAACAACATAAGAAGTTCGGGTAAACAAACATGCAGTTACATGGTTTGTGTACTTTTGGTCGTTTTTCATGTGTATCAGGTCTTTCACTTAAATATTAGAAAGAAAACGTCATATTACATTTAAAAGGTTGCGATAATAAAATGATGCAAAACGGGTACGGTACTAATGTGGGTGCATTATAAACTCCACCCGTTTTGAGTTTAGGTTTTCTAAGTTTTCTGAGTAATCAAATGCTATGAGGTGTTTAAAAATCGATCAGCCACAAGATGCTGCTGTTTAGCTGACAGACAGCAGCTCTTCAGGACATACACTACATGGCCAAAAGTATCTGGACACTTGAGCTTGTTAGAGATCTCATTTCACCATTTCATCAGCTGTAGAGGTGAAATACGATTGGGTCATTGGATACGACTAAATAGAGAGGAAACTTAGGTGGAAATGCACTTAAAATAGATCATACTGATCTTTATTTTTGTAAGTGATCAGTCGAAAATGAGTCGATAATCTATATTATGTGCACAGCATTATACAGAAACAAACTGTAGTGTGTGTGTGTGTGTGTGTGTGTGTGTGTGACTTTAGTGGAAATCTACTGTGATGTGAGGCATCCCACTTGACCCACACTCTAACTGGCTCAATTACATAAGACAGTGAGAAGAGCCTTTCACCTTGCTGATAAAGCAAACACACACACACACACACACACACACACACACACACACACACACACACACACACACAGAGTAACCCCTGTAAGAAACACTTACCCCTAGCTCAGTGACTAAAATATCGGTGATGCTTCCAAGCACAGTCACACAGTCAAAAATGTTCCAGGCATCTTTGAAGTAGTTCTGTGGTCAGATGAGAGAAAATATTTTGGTCAGTTGTGCTGAGTGGACAGACACCCATGTGCATCCACACAACTGTGGGTTCTCTCTGTTTTCTCTCGTCAGTTTCTAAATAGTGGAACCTCAGTTCTCGAATGTCTCCCATATTGACCAATTCGGTTCTCAAACATATTTTTGGGAAAAAAATGTCTCTGGTTCTCTGCCAGTTTTGATTGGTCAGTTTGCGTGTGTCTCTTGGTCAGCACAAAGTTTTTTCGGGTTTCGGGGGCATTTTCTGTACATATTCTTATTAAATAAGACAGATTAATCACATTTACATTGATTCCTGTGGAAAACGTTCCTTCTGGAACAAATTAAGTCCGAGAACCGAGGTTCCACTGTATTTGCATTTTACTTCATCAGTGGATCCTATAATGGGAACACTGGGCGCACAATGGGGAAAACACATCATAATATCTGTCATCTTATACAGAACTCACGGTCTTCCTCCCGCTTCCAGTCTACACATCCTTCTCATTTACTGTCCCTTCTTAATGACCCCATTTAATCTTAGTGTTGACCTAAGAATTACTGACAGAGTCTGCTCACAATGTAATTAAATAATCCATAACGCTACACACACACACATAGACACATAATTTGGAAATGCTCACTCACCAGTGCACCAAAGGCAATGATCTTCAGCACACACTCCAAGGAGAACAGTGACGTGAAAACAATGTTCAGGTTGGCGAGCATTTTCTCATACATATCTGAAGCTTCATCATACTAAAACACACAAAAAAAACCAACACAAACACACTTGACTAGGTTTAGTAAAAGGTTTGGTTTTACACTGATACATACATAAATGTTACCAATGTTTTATTGTTGTATAACATTTATATCCCCACCTTCATCATGAGTACAATGGTGTTGAGTGCTATCATGGCCATGATGGTGTACTCGAATGGTGGTGACACCACAAACTCCCACATCCGGTACTGGAACGTCTGCTTATTCTGCGGCATGTGGCGTGTTAACGGCTTTGCATTGATAGCAAAGTCTATACAGGCTCTCTGTAAATACACAACACAAGTAAGGAAATACATACCCATTACATACGTCCCTCTGTAACATTTATTTCCAGGCATACATCCACAAAACACATATATGCATTGTAGTTGCATTCATAGTTTTTCTCACTTCATTTTTTTCCAGACTGTAGTCCTCCATCATCTTGTCTCCTTGCTCCTGAAAGGTGATGATGATCAAGGCAACAAAGATGTTGACAAAGAAGAAAGGGAAAACCACAAAGTAGACCACGTAAAAGATGGACATCTCCATTCTGTATCCAGGACTTGGACCCTGGTTCTCATAGGTTGCGTCTACTGAGTGTTTCAGGACCCTAGAAGAGAAATACATTTTTATTTGCACATCTTTAAGGAATGGTTTCATTATTTCATATTTCATTAAGGTAGGCCAGTGTTGATTAAAACATGTATGATTATCGCTGTAAAAACTTGGAAATCTGGTTAGGTTCATTTATGTTAGCCATCTAGCTGGCACTGGCCATAATGAAGATGAACATAATATTCCTAATATCTTAAATATCCTAATATTTTATTATGTCTGATTATCTCTTCTTAGCAAGCTGGCTGGCATTAGCAGTGATAAATATAAATAAAATGAGGGTTTTGAAATGTGGGTTAAAATTCACTCAGAAATCTTGTTAGAAGCCAGTTGGTTAGCCAGTGCTATTGGTGAATAATATTACCATATTGAAATATGGCACGTTAGCTCATTAAGCAGCAGCATTAGCAGGTAATATTAATTATTCTCCAGTTGCAATTTCATCCTTGTGAGTCGAGGTGGATTTAGAACAACTTTATATAAAGTCTGCAACCTTATGATCAGCTGGGCTGCAACGGTGGTGAAAAGCCATAAGCTACGAAGATGTAATAATATAGAGCTTAAGGCATTAAAGTGTGTTGTTGTAAAGTTAAGAACCCCTGGTCCAGAGCCTATACTGAAAATACTAAAAACACCTTATAGCAGTGTGAGATAAATGTATGGGGTTATGACGTGGTACTCACTGTGGCCATCCCTCTCCAGTGGATACCGTAAACAGTGTGAGCAGAGCCCAAAGAACGTTGTCATAATGGAAATCGTACTTCCTCCATTCCCGCTTCTGCGCCTTCACTTCGTTATCCCGCTCATACACCAGGTATTCACCCCTAAAAACCCAAGCAGCCGTCAGTCTCAGACACTCTCTGATTAGCTTTAGCACTGTGTCTGACACTCAGAGTGTGTGTGAAGTCTGACCTGCAGTCACGAGCGAACTCCTTGGACTCGTCGGTGCAGTAGAAGAATTTGCCCTTGAAGAGCTGCACGGCCACCACAGCGAAGATGAACATGAAGAGCATGTAGACGATCAGGATGTTCAGCACGTTCTTCAGGGAGTTTACCACGCAGTCGAACACGGCCTGAGGAAACACGGAAAGAGAACGGACAACCATCAGAAATCTGGGTCTGTATAGAACTTTAGAGGTGTACAAGGAACCTACAGCACACCCAAGGAAACTATTTTACGCTTTTATGGTAGGTGTATCTCATAAAAATAAAGGAATGTACGTACCATATGGGTGTACCTAATCAAGTGGTCAGAGATTGTAAATCATAGGTGTACATGATTAAAAAAAACCAATGCATATCCTAGCAGGTTGCTATTATTGTTATTAATACCTTGAGCTTGGGAAGGCGCTTGATGGTCTTCAGTGGGCGCAGCACTCTCAACACTCGCAGCGACTTAATGGTGCTGAGGTCCTTCCCCTTACCTCTGTAGATAACACACACACACACAGTTAGAACAAAAACCCAGCAGAACATAGTGGGTGCCAGCTTCCAACATGGGTGACCTCATAGATATGAGAACCCATGGCTGGCGTAACAGACGGGTGCTAATTCAGGTTAGTAGCTCAGCCAGAAACTAGACATGCCTGCTATGCATTGGTTCACAGTCCATTTACATAGGATGCACTGCATCTCCAGAGCTCATATCACATGTAGCTCGTCTTGTAGAATACATGTACACGCTTCTCTCTCACATCCATACGGTCAATCACCCATCACTCTTTTACCCACTCACACGTAGCACATGCTGTGTTGATTTGGCGTCTACTGCTTAGTTTAAATCCATGCTGTACTTGTTACGGATTCCTTTTTTACCCATCGAGCCCTGCTGGTTTGTGTAGCAGCGCCACAGCAGCAGTATGAGATCTGAATCCGGGCACATCTGCAGTGTCAGGCATTCCCCGCATGTGAGAATGCCAAGCCAAGCCTCTTTTTCTTTTTTTAAATCATGTTCTTTTTTTATATCCGTTAGACACAGTGAATATATATTACACAAATGGTTTGTGGTCATTTAACAAGTCCAGCATCTACAGTTCAGGCATTTTATGCTTCCTCGTAGTACTTCAAGCATTTTCTTTGACTGTTCATTAATAACATCGGCTTTAAAACTGATCCTGTGCTGCTGGGGGCGCTCGGGTGGTGCAGTGCCTGACATCTCAAGCTTGAATCAGATCTGCTATCAGCCGACCGGGTGCTTACACAGACAAACTGTGTCTATAATGTGTGTCTATAGGGGAGGGACAATGGCTGAAACGGGGTACTTTGTCGCCTGTGTAAGTGCGACTTCTGCTTGCCATTCAAGGCTGATCATGTACGGTAGTGCGTGGCTGTCCACATGTGGTACTGCGCTCTGTGAGACCACGCCTCTGGCAGGGGAAAAGAAGAGGTCAGCTGCATTTGTGGCAGAAGAGGGAGCGTAAAGGCCTCTCCACAGCAAGAGAGATAAGTTCCGATTAGGAAAAATACCGTGCTGTATAAATTAATGTAAGATAAGACATAATAATTATGCTTTCCGGGCCTCCTTACCACAAATCCCTGTGGCATGGCCAGGGTTTAAACCCTTTCACTAGTGGAAAACTAACACAGGTTTAAAAACTTCATTTCTTTAGTTTGTTTTGATGGGTAATTCAATGACAGTTTTTAGTAGTGGAATCAGACTTTTGGATCCATAGTGCTACTATGAATGTGTGATAACTGACCTCCAGAAGATGCTTATTAGGTTTATGTTGCATCTCATCCCCTTTAATGTCTGTATATACACGGTTTGGAACAATCACATTTATTTTATTATTATTGTTTTTTATTTTTGAACCACCACACGTTTCAGCTGAAGGCCTGCGTGGTGATTCAGAATCGTTCAGTGCTAGCTGATAAGCAGACAGAAAAGAGTCAGTGCAAGAGGGAAAGAGATGGCGACTAGCAGATGGACGAGCAAACAGACGGACAGATTTAAAAAAGAAAGAGAGGAAAGCTGTGTAACCGGCACGACAAGCACTACAAAGCAAACAGCAGAGAGAGCGAGATAGAGAGAGAGAGAGAAAGAGAGAGAGAGAGAGAGAGAGAGAGAGAGAGAGACATTACCCACTGCCGCTTCTGGAGGTGGAGCCGGTTGGAGAGAGGACAGAGAGTCAGAGAAAGCAAGAGAGAGCCAGAAACACAAATATACACTCATCCATGCAACCACACACACACACACACACACACACACACACACACACACACACACACACACCAGCCACTTTATTAGGTTTAATATCTTATACATACACTCATTGATTATTGTTCAATGCACTGTGGGTATACACACGTACTGTCGCCCACATGTCACCTGTTCATCTGTCGCTCCACTCTGTCCCATCAATAAATGAAAGTGACCGCCACTGACCGGATATTATTTGGTGGACCATTCTGAGCACTGCGTGGTCATGACATAGGTGTTTATGTTGTACTTGTATGACAGAATCAGGTGTAACAGAGTTTTAAAACACCTCCTCATTATCAATGTTTGGAAGCAAACAGTGCTCTTGTGTCCACATACTTTTGGTCATACATATAACCAATAGCATTCAACACGCAGAACCTGTCTACTTATTAACGACTAGAAGCTGATTAACACATATTGTGCAGGATAAAAACATATAAAAACTCTTATATCTAACTGTACACCAGTACCAATGCTAGCAGAGTGTTCCAAATAAAGAGGTAAAATCCCAACAACATTGCTGTACCTGCTACACTCATACTAGAACAGAACCATCTTACCACCATATGTTATTACTATGTTAGTGTCACCGAGTGCCACTACTAACATCTAATGATGGGCTAGAGGGGGGTGAAAAAGTGCACAAGTAACAAAAGGCCTACAGTCAGTAATTGTATACCAACAGTTTTTATCTATATGGAAGCTGTAGCTCATTAAATGGTTAATGAATGTAAGTACAAAGGCTGGTAAATATAATTAAGTGGTTGTTGAGTGTATAAATACACACACAAGCGTACACACACACGCGCACACACACCCACACGCACACGCACACACACACACACACACACACACATTTATATACACAAATACACAGAAGAGAAAAGAGGAGGCTTTAAAAGAGGAAAAACATCAATATGTAACACACAGCAGAAAGAGAAAAATCAGATGCAGGGCTGCATTTAATCAGACCTGTCATGCACAGACCACATACACACACACAACACACACACACACATATACAAGTGTGGTCCATACCCCCACCCATATCATTTTGTATTCTTACTGTCACAAATAAAACTGAATGAAAACAAAAAAAGTGTTTTTAGAAACTATAATAAAAATATTGTTATACAAGACCCCCATATATAAAAAAAAATATATAATATACAGGTAATACATTATTTGTTGATTTGTTTAGTGACCAGATCTACCCCAGAACATCACATCTACCTATTAACCAACATCCTAAGACCATTCTGAGCACCCAGTTCACTTTTAGAATGTTCTTGGTGAAAGAAAACTATAGTATGCAGAGAAATGTCCACTGAGAGAACATACCAATCTTCCCACACACAGTAACAGATGGAAGAAATTAATACAGAAATAAATATCAGTTATAATGAATGCATTTTGAAATAAATAAACTTTAACATCACTCAAACACTCATCAGTTCTATTTAATCTGATCTTACAAATGTAATTAAATAAAAAAAAAAACCTTCATCATCATCATCATCATCTACTGTAAAGACAAATCAATCTAATCACTTTCCATGAACAAACACACAGAAACACACTCAAATTCACACAAACACACTCAAATGCACACAAACACACAAATACATACACAAACACACACATTCAATCACACATATGCATACACACACAGACACACACACACACTTATCTACAAGGCAAGAGGGTAAGCAGTACATGCTCTCTAATCCTCCTTTCCCAGTTTATGGCATTCTCAGGTGCACCACAGTGCCAGTGTGTCATCAGTAACACATGGACTGTGCCACCCGACCCTACATGCCATCAGAGCAGCTTAATCAGGGGTGCTGGAGCAGGCATATGATACACACCTAAACATACCCACTCTCTCTCACACACACAAACACACACACACTGAGAACTCGTTTCAATCAAAGCAACATTTTTTATCAGATTAACATCACTCACTCGCCACAGGACTCATCCCATGAACCATTGTAGAAAACATTAAACCCACTTTATAAACATCTCATAGTAGCTCAGGTCACAAGCTACGTCTACTCTGCTGGGAATTTACTTCAGGACACATGATATAATATGTAAAGATTGACAAATGTGCACTAGTTAGTCTATATTGTCTTGTTAAAGCTTTTACATATTGCCTTAATAGAATACTTGATTGAGTGTGACTTGAGAATATGTAATCAGCTTTCTTCAATGCAATTTGTGTAACATACACAGTATTGCTAAATCCCAAACATCATTCACTGAGGGTAAATTACTGTATAATCCTGTGTAGAACGTCTATTTTGCAATATGTGCCCAAAGTAATGGCAATTAAGATGCAGGCAAATAAAATAATATGGAAATGACACAGCTTAAATTAAGAGAAAGCACAAATCCACCCAAATTTAAGCTAAATACTTAAATAAATGGTTCCTACTTCAGGATGGTAGTACTTTAGGTTTAGGTTGTGATAGTTTCATTAATGTTAGGGCTGCACATAATAACAAATGCTGAAGCTTCTGTGTTTTTGGTCCTGAAATCTTATAAACAGTTAAAAACTATAAGTAGAAAAATGCAACAATCAATATAACCAAAGTGGTTCAAATGCCCATCGCTAGTCTCTTGCTGTGGTGTGATGTGAGTAACCTCGATCACCCTTATTTCTACAGGGAGCACATTTATACCTCGCATGGCACACGATTCATTCTTACAAATTCATTTCAAACAAAGCACGCACGCATAAACACATAGACACAAGTACGTATGTTAACACATTTAGGTGTCCACATACTGCAGGCTGTACCAAGAGTTTATCAGCTTAATTAGGAGCTATCAACATAGCAGAGAAAACAAAAACTGCTTGGCGTGGCTTCGGCTAGTGCTACCGAGCAGCACGAGCCGGCCGTGCCCCTGGTTTTGTGTTCTATGTGTGAAACAGCTTGGCATGATGGATGGAAGAAATGGACTTCAGTCGAAAAGGAGGAGAAGTCAGCCGTGTGACAGGAAGGGCAGGCATTAGAAGCAAACAGAGAGAGATAGACAGAGAGAAAGAGACATTACCCCTCTTCTCCATCACCTCCTCCACTGAGTGCAGACCAGAGAGGATCAGAGACGACCAGAGAGAGCCCGGCAATACACACAGAAAAATACACACACACACACGCACACACACACACCAACACAGGGCACAGAAAGCACAGAGAGAAAGAGAGACTGAAACAGAAGTATGAAGGAGGAGGAAAAAGAACATCAACATGAGAGACAGATTTCACAGGAAATTTATGGCGTCGTTCCTATGTTGTCTGATATGTGGACACCTAATCTAGTGCAAACACTGTAACACACAGAGTAATAAAGAAATACACACAAAGTTCCACAAAGTGACCACTGAGCCGAACACGTAACATAGAAATTACCACTCCTACAGCCAGAGGGCGCCAGTGACATCCCAGAGCGCTTGTGATTCAAGGAAACGTGTCTTAGATGGAAGAAAGTAAAGGAAGGTTAAAACAATAAAAAGAAGACGAAGGTTTGGGGAAAGATGAAAGATGAAAAACAGAGTGATTATAAGAGAAAAGAAATGAAGGAGGAGGTGGTGATACTGTTCCTCAGGTATGATCAGGTATTATGACAAACCCGTCCACATACTGTAGCAAACTCCTTCACGACAAGCTTTCAGTCTACAGCAGGTTTTTTAGGCGACCCACATTTTGTCCGTGATTTTTACCATGACCCAGGCAACACAAACAACGCATCAAAACGGAACAGAAATGAAATATACTTCATTAATAAAAACGGTGGCTATCTGGTCCCACTGTGGTTTACGAGACGAAACATAGCCTCCACAAGGGCGTGTTCCTGTACAATTCATTTTGTGTTTATGCACCTAGCTTATTTCTTCTTATCTTTTTCAGAGACCCATTTTTTTGGCTCGCGACCCACCCAAGGGTTTGAAAATCCCTGGTCTAGACGATTAGCCAAGAAGAAGAAGAACCATAGGTCACATTTTGGAAAGCGGGGGGCAGGACTGCAACAACTTATGGATACAATCTATTAAAATCAATGAGCAAAATAGTTATTAAGCAGAATACTTGGAAAAAGCCATTTGGACTGAAAACTTTGAAAGAGGCGTGGTGCTGGCTTTATGGCATAGCTTGTGTTATGATGTCAGGGCCGTAATTACACACCCTTCCCCAAAATTGATAGGTTATTTATTCATTTATTAGGATTTTAAGGTCATGTTTTACAGTTTGGTTGCATTCATGACAGCACAAATAGTTACAGGTTACCCATGATTCATTGTTTCTTTTCTTTTCACCAATTCACCTCACTTATATGTCTTTGTACTGTGGGAGGAAACTGGATCTCTGAAAGGAAACCCACATAGACATGGGGAGAACATGCAAACTTCACACAAAAAGGACCCAGGATCTTCTCGCTATAAGTTACCGGTGCCCAGGATCTTCATCACTAGAAGAATGTGCTCTTGGCTTACCCACACCCACACCTACACCTAGGGTTGCAGGTCAAAGGGGTTGTGGGTGTTTTAGAATGGGGTAAGGACAGGATACAGGAAAGGAAAGGGAACAGGATATGCCAAATGCACAAAATAAATGATCAAAACAAAACAAAACAAAACAAATGAAAATAATCTGAGAAATGAATTATTTACTGATAGATAATGTCTATGAGAAAAAAATGAATGCTGGCGCTCAAGGGTGCCTGTGGGGCACGTTGGCTGCATTGTGGCATTTGGTCAGGAGAAGACAGAGAGGGCAGACTATGGGCTAGGCAGCAGGCATAGGAAGAAAAGAGAGACACCGAGGGCACAAGAGCACAATGGCACAGCAGGACGCGGACGAGGGGTCTCTGAGGGCACTTACGTGAAGGCGAAAGCTACCAGGGCACCACTAACCACTATAAAGTCCAGGATGTTCCACAGGTCACGGAAATATGATCCTTGATGAAGCACCAAACCGAGGTCCACCATCTAGATAAAGAAAGGTTAAGATTAAGTTAGGGAAGGTTGTGGTTAAGTTCGGTATGACCTATTTTGCGAAGGTGCTTACCTTTATAAGCATCTCAAAGGTGAACACGCCTGTAAATACATAGTCAAAGTAGCGTAGCACCTGCAGAAAGAACAAGGATCACAGGAATTAAGTACAGCACAGAGGCAATAAGAGCGAGTGGAGTGGATGGGTGGGTGGTTTGATTGATGGATAGATGAATAGATGGTTGGGTTGATGGATAATGGCTGGATGGACAGACAGTTGAATGGTAAGAGTGAAATATGGAGATGGATGGATGTTTAATGAATGAAATGGATGGAAACTGAATGGAACATCAAGACATCTCAAAGAACTCTTGCTGCTCAGATCTTCTATTTGCTAAGTCTGAGAGAAGAAGTCCTGCAACCAAGTGCACACTGGGAGGAATCAGATTGAGCTTCCATTGTACTGTAGTAGGAATTGAGCGTATATAGCTGATGTGTACGTGAGGATGTGAGCGTATGGCTAAGCTCAGTGAAATTTTAATGGTAGAGCACAAACAGCACAGCCCAGAACCCTGTTAACGGTTAAGGGTGTTGGGGTTGTTAACATTCGGAGGGGCAACAAAACCTGGTGAAACAGCCGCTGTGGTGAGCTGCTGCTGACATGAACACAGAGGTCAGAAGAGAAAGACCATAAGTTTATGGACAGTGGATGGGATGAGAGAGGTTGATTGATGGCAGTTGATGGCAAGGGCAACTTCTGCCATGTTGCTACTGTTCAGCCCTTGAGACAGGCCCCTAACCCTCACTTGTTGTTTAGATTGTATACTGTCACGACTGTAAGTCGCTTTGGATAAGAAGCGTCTGCTAAATGCATAAAATGAAGAAATGGCTGGATGGATGGATGAATAAACAGTCAGAATTATAAGACATTTAAACACACAGCAAATACAGATATATGTCTGTACATATGGATGAATGGATAGTTGTTTTATGCATAATTAATAAACAGACAAATGGCCGGTTTGATAAATGGTCCAAAGCAGCGATTGCCAGAGAAAAAGGATGATGGATAAAAGCTAGAATGAATGGATGCATTAACGGATCCCTAGATGAATAAAACTACCTGTCAAATCCAGATACATTACAATACAATACAGACAAAAAAAGATTCTTACATTGTTTCGGGGGGATTCAGGCCAAACTGGGTCTTCAGCAGCCAGAGCGATACTGCTCATCGCAATGACCAGCAGGATACACATCTCGAAGTACCTCAGAGTCACCACGTAATGACACAGCCTCCGAAACCTGCACACAACACACACAGAAACATGCAAATAAACGCTATACAATGTGAAAACAGTTTTAAACGAAGATTAAAACCTCTAAGTGTTGAACCTAAAGTGCTCTCACTGCACCTAACTGTTGTCTATTGACAATGCTTTATTTTATTTAACTCTTAGACGTTACCAGCCAGTGGACACTATGGTGTGATCATTAGCCTGACAATTATACACAGATAAAGCCTAGTTATAGTGTTATACACCATTTCTAAATACTGGTAATAAGGCAGATTGATTAGGCTCGTTGATCTGAAAGATCTTGTGTTATTTATTTATTATTATATTTTATTGTTACTATCAGTGGCTGTCTATCTATCTGTCTATCTGCCTGTCTGTCTATCTATCCGTCCGTCCGTCCGTCCATCCATCCATCTATCTATCTATCTATCTATCTGTCTATATATTTATCTGTCTGTCTATCTATCATCTATCTGTCTGTCTGTCTATCTATCTGTCTATATATCTATCTGTCTATATATCTATCTGTCTGTCTGTCTGTCTATGTAGAATTTCAAATAAAAATTTGCATCCCAAATTGTGTATCACCATCCAGAATAATATCTTACATTAGTACCATTACACACCTATAAAAGTGGACGGTGGGAGTTCAGGACGCAGCCTTTTTTCAGTAGCATCAACAGTAAAATGTTTAGGTGGATAAACTGGTAATTAGTTTAAGATTTATAGTACTTTTGTAACACTTCAGAATGAATAAAGTAATAAAGTTTAACAGCTTCGTACTCGGGCAGTTGGTGCAGACGTTTATTATCAGAGACGGCGACCACGTACTCGTAGTGGATTTTAAATGTTATGTACGATCAGCTTGAGCTTACGGGTTTGTCGTGGACAGGATGAACATGGAGCTGTAAGGGGGCATGGGTTTAGGTCCCCCATCGTCTTTATCATCATCGTCGTCGTCACCTTTCGTATCTTCCTTCTTTGGCAGTGGTTCTGTGTTGGCGTTCTTATTGACTGTAGAATAAAGTTCAGAAAGAAGCTTATCTGTATAAAAACTGTTAAAAACACATATTCTGTATTGTTTATTTACAACATTTAGAAGTGTGTCTGTGAGAATTTTTGCTTGTTCAGTCATTCGTGGGTCCAGCAAGTAATGTTGGCTCTCAATCTGCTTTCGAATTTGTCCCAGTGTGTTCATGGGATTGAGTTGGAGGCTTCTGGAGTTGCCAAAGGGACTTACAGTACTGTGAGAGTATATTGTATAAGCATTAGAGGGTTAAGAGCCTTGCTCAGGGGCCCAACAGTGACAACCTTTTAATTACTAGTCAAGTACCTTAACCGCTAGGCTGGGCAACTGCCCTTTCCGAATATGTTGCCACTCATTTGATAGAATGTATTTATATACCGTTTAGCAATAGGTGTGGCTAATATTACATATAATATAAACTCATCAAAAGGTGTGTATTTTGACCATATTTTATTCCCCTTTATTCCCCTCCGTTTCTCACCTTGCAGAATGGCGTTGGCTGAAGGAAACATGGGCGGCATGTCTATGGCCGTGTAATCGGTCTTGTTCTCCAGATTAGCCAGGTTAACGATGGTGGAGGTGGGGTTGGTGAGGATCAGGCTGCTTTCCGTCCCCGTGGGTGCCAGGCGGGTGCTGTGTCCGCCGCTGACCAGGCTGAGAAGGCTGGCGTGGGGCGTAGAGCGGGTGCTGTGGGGGACGGAGGGCACCAGAGGCTGGGTGGCGAGCTTGCTGTTCATGACGTTGTCCAGGTCTTCACTGTACTGACTGTTCTGCCTGGACAGAGCTTTCTGAATGGGGCGAGTGGTGGATAAAGTGGGGCCCTCCCTAAATATGAGAGTGAAAGAGAATCATTAAGGGGTGCAGGTACAAGGGAACAAAATACAGGAAAAATCGAATAATAGTATAATCCAGAGATTAATATTTTCGGACGAACTTACTTCCTGCTACGATGCCGCCTCTCCCCGTCTCCTCGTTCCCTTTTTCCCTCTTTGTCCCCATGTCGATGGCACCGCTGCCTGCGCTCGGTTCCATCCACGTTCTCGCCGTCTCCTCCTCCCTCCGTGCACTTGCTCCTGTGCCTCCTGGTTCTTTCGCCACCCTCAGCCTCCTCGTCCAGCGCCTTGCGGTGTTGCCGAGAGCGTCCGTTCTGTCCACGATGCTCTCGCTTCCGATGCGGCTCCTTCACGACAGTCTCTGTGCCCTCCGTGCCAGTATGGCTCTGGCTCTCCAGATCCTTAAGGCCTCGCCTTGACTCGGCAGGTTCTCCTCTTCCCAGCGGCCGGCTCGTCGGTTGGTACGGAGGCCGTTTTTGTAGGAGTTCCTCTCCCGGTCGGGTCTTGTTTGTGTTGTTGTTTCGGTTTTCTTGCGGATCCACCACGAGCGGACGGTCCAGGTGGGTTTTCATGTCAGGACGGATATGGCGGGAATAAGATACCTAAAGGGACGGACAGATTTCAAGTCATTAGGATCAACTGGATTCATCCGGGTGTGGTTTTCAATGTGAAGTTTGGGGTGGTGCGTATATGTAACTAATATGCAACGATGGACTGGCATCCTGTTCAGAGTGTATTCTACCTACGCTCAATGAATTCTGGGTTAGACTGCAGACCCTCCCCTGTGACCCTGACCAGGATAAGCAAGGGTTAAACACTATGCTATGCTTAGCTTTGGAGTTCGATTCTCTCTTGGTGTCATCAGAGGCTTGTAAGGACACAAAGGTTTATTTTTTAATACCTTCCAGCGATCCTCAGGTTCCAGCTCGTTATAGAGCGCCTCCCTGCTGGTCATCAGGGTCTGGCGGCGGAGCTCACAGGTGCGCTGCTCCCACACTGACTTCGCGCCCTTATGGTTCTTCTGCTGCTCTTTACTGAAGAGGTGAAAGAGACGAACGATACGTTAAGTAACGTAAACATTATGGCTAATGCATACAGGAAGGGTTAGCACCACCGAGTAGCCTAGTTAAATCACAAAGCTACTGCAACACACACTCACACAAACACACACACACACTCATTAATAGAGCACACAACAAGAGAAAGTGTGAGGAGCTCAGTGCACAGAGTTTTACAGGTTTTGGAAAGGTGCGGCTCTTACGGAGAGGAAGGTGAAAAGGTTCGATGCTCGTTCACGGCTAGTGACACCACAAGGGTGTTAGTTTGGGAAAAGCTATCAGCGACCCCGATTTACTTAAATTACAAACAAACAAACTGATTAGTGTGCGGGAGTAAATAGTGCATGTGGTTAGAGAGCGTCTGGTGGGTGATTTTAAATAATATGATCTTCAGCTATTTAGATTGTTCAGCATTATCTCAGGTAAACAAAAGAAAAACAAAAAACAAGCCATGTAAATGATAACTGACGTTTGAGATGTGGATATATCCCACACGTCAGTTCCCCACATGTTGTGGGACATTCTGACAGAAATGTGGTTAAGCAACGCATTCTAATATCTGTCCTGTTAACCTGTTGGGAACCTGCTGCTTACATATTTAGGGGTCACTACAGCGGATCTGGTCCATATACCAGCCTCGGCACCGTTTTTATCCGGGCCTGGGACCGTCACTGAGAGTGCACCGACACCTCTCGATGGCTGGGCTGTTTCGGCCACCCCACCATCAGACTGGCCAGTAACACAGCTGAGATTTAAACCGTGCATCCACAAATCTAAGCAGTAGTGATTTGGGCTAAGGCACTTTACCGCTGCACCACTTAAATACAGTTGTCGCCAGTTACCGTCAAACTATTGAGGGTTAAGAGTGGGGCATGAACCATCGACCTGCTTATTACTAGTCCAGTAAAAGACCAGATTTAAAAATACCAATATTAGAGACGTTAGATAAAGTAAAAGTACAAAGCTTAGTAAATCAGGGTCTTTAAAAGAAAAGTAGGATTTGTTTTTAATGAGGTTTCAGAGGGGTTCGGGTTACTTTCCTGACAAATGAAATAAGAAAATAAGAGAAACTATATAAGCAGGATGTGAAAAGAGAACCAGAAGGAAGTTTTAAAGAAGAATAATAGATCTACACACAATCCAAAAGCGCCAAAAAAGAGGGACGAGCAAAACCAGAACATAAAGAGAAGAAATAAATAAATACCAGTCCGCAAAAGATTCAGAAGTGTTGAGATGCTCAGAGTGAACAGTTACGCTGAGAAAGGAAACAGCAAGTGAGAGTCTGATTCATCCATACACACACACACACACACACACACACACACACACATACATACACAAGCACCTGTACACACACACACCTGCCTACACATGCACACTCATTTGCACTCATATATGCACTCACTCACACTAAGACACACTCATTTGTACACACACACACACACATGGGTTTTCTCCGGGAGCTCCGGTTTCCTCCCACAGTCCAAAGACATGCAAGTGAGGTGAACTGGAGACACTAAATTGTCCATGACTGTGTTTGATATAAACTTGTGAACTGATGAATCTTGTGTAATGAGTAACTACTGTGTCTGTCATGAATGTAACCACAGTGTAAAACATGACGTTAAAATCCTAATAAACAAACATTTGCAAACTTATACACACACACTCATTTGTACACACTTACACATGCACACATTTACTCATTTGCACACTCATGCACACATCCACACAACCAATCATGATCACCCACACACATGCACACACTTATGCACCTACATGCACACACACATTTGCTCAAACATACGCACACTCATACACACAAAAACACACACACTGGCCTGCACACACTCCAAACTCAGTACAGTCACCAAAATAATTACTGTCTAATTGTTTAGGAGTTACATTTTCTTGACTTCTTTTCTTTGATTTTTACATCTGACACCAAATTCCCAGCAAATCCAACATCACGTTTAATCACGTTCAGCTTATGTGTCTTCGTACATACGGTATTTGTACCATGTATATACAGTAAGTATACAGTTTTATAACAGAACTGCAGCCACATTAAATATAAAACAGAAATCTTTACATTTTATAACAACAGAATAGTAGCAGCTAAGAAAACGAACACATAAACAACCTTAAATGATGACAATAAAGCTTTGTGTGAATCCTGATAGTCTAAAATGCAAGTAGTTGCCCTTTGGATAAGAAGAAGACAGATCAAAGGACACTAGTCCCTACAAAAGGGGGACAAATGCCAGAGATCAAAGATGGCTGCTGTGTAACAGAGGAGGAGGGCGGGATAAAAAAGGTACGAGAGCTTGAGGGATACTCACGCTGCGATGGACAGGTTTGCTGCAGACAGAGGACTCACTTCAGCGACCTCCTTAGCCTTCTGAAGAGCCATTTTCTGATTTGCTGCCTCCTCTTCCTCCTGCTCATCCTATTCATAGAACAAATACTCAGTTAGAGATCAGGGAAAAGTATTTGGACATCCCGTTCCAAAAACAAACAAAGCCACTCCTCTGTGGAGGCTTCTCACAAGACTTTAAAGTGGTGGTGGACTAGTGCATTAGGGTGCGAGTACCTGTCCAGGGGGGGCGTGACATTAGGAGATTTTTTTACATCTAAAACTGAAGCATAAGAGGCATATTTGATTAGTCTCGTTGACCATGCACACTATTCATCTAATGTTATTCAGCTCAGTCTGAAAAATGGACCGTTGGCTAGCCAAACTTAAAAATAGGGCTCACAGTAAAGATAAATCGTTGACAAAAACAATGACTGCATTGTTTCAGCCCAGGATTCCACTAGCGAGGCCATCCATTCCGATAGCACTGATGTCTACATCAAGAGTTTTGGCTGTCAGTCAAAGCAGAGTATCCTGAACTGCCGAATTTAGCAATTGGTGTTATTTTTGCCTCTACTTGACTTTGTAAAGCAACGTTCTTGCCCTCACCTACATCAAAAGCAAGTACTGCTTATGATTTACCAGCTGTAACTGATATTGAACCACGAATTTCTATTATGTGCTCACACAAACATGCTCAGGCATTGAGTAAGGTAGGGATGTATTATATTTCAATCAGCAAAACTGCATCGTATGTATGATGTGCACATTGTTAATTATATTATTTTAGCTTGTTAGGAGCTTTTGCAATGGTTTCTGGGCAAGGGTTAATGTTGAGGGGGGGGGTCACAAGTTTAAGGTCGGCACACAGAAGGGGGGGCATGTCCAATAAGGTTGAAACCCCCCGCATTAGACCACTCACCCGAGTGCCCTTTGCAGCATTTGTAAATCATTTTTGTACTCCTTTTGTCCTCTGAATAAGGGCATTGTCATAATGGGAGACCATTATCAGGGTAGGATGGGAAAGGTCCATCATATTAGTTTAAAGGGAAGATTCCCTCTTATTGGAACACATCATATACAGTGTATCACAAAAGTGAGTACACCCCTCACATTTCTGCAAATATTTCATTATATCTTTTCATGGGACAACACTATAGACATGAAACTTGGATATAACTTAGAGTAGTCAGTGTACAGCTTGTATAGCAGTGTAGATTTACTGTCTTCTGAAAATAACTCAACACACAGCCATTAATGTCTAAATGGCTGGCAACATAAGTGAGTACACCCCACAGTGAACATGTCCAAATTGTGCCCAAATGTGTTGTTGTCCCTCCCTGGTGCCATGTGTCAAGGTCCCAGGTGTAAATGGGGAGCAGGGCTGTAAAATTTGGTGTTTTGGGTACAATTCTCTCATACTGGCCACTGGATATTCAACATGGCACCTCATGGCAAAGAACTCTCTGAGGATGTGAGAAATAGAATTGTTGCTCTCCACAAAGATGGCCTGGGCTATAAGAAGATTGCTAAAACCCTGAAACTGAGCTACAGCATGGTGGCCAAGGTCATACAGCGGTTTTCCAGGACAGGTTCCACTCGGAACAGGCTTCGCCAGGGTCGACCAAAGAAGTTGAGTCCACGTGTTCGGCGTCATATCCAGAGGTTGGCTTTAAAAAATAGACACATGAGTGCTGCCAGCATTGCTGCAGAGGTTGAAGACGTGGGAGGTCAGCCTGTCAGTGCTCAGACCATACGCCGCACACTGCATCAACTCGGTCTGCATGGTCGTCATCCCAGAAGGAAGCTGACGCACAAGAAAGCCAGCAAACAGTTTGCTGAAGACAAGCAGTCCAAGAACATGGATTACTGGAATGCCCTGTGGTCTGACGAAACCAAGATAAACTTGTTTGGCTCAGATGGTGTCCAGCATGTGTGGCGGCGCCCTGGTGAGAAGTACCAAGACAACTGTATCTTGCCTACAGTCAAGCATGGTGGTGGTAGCATCATGGTTTTGGGCTGCATGAGTGTTGCTGGCACTGGGGAGCTGCAGTTCATTGAGGGAAACATGAATTCCAACATGTACTGTGACATTCTGAAACAGAGCATGATCCCCTCCCTTCGAAAACTGGGCCTCATGGCAGTTTTCCAACAGGATAACGACCCCAAACACAACCTCCAAGATGACAACCGCCTTGCTGAGGAAGCTGAAGGTAAAGGTGATGGACTAAACCCAATTGAGCACCTGTGGCGCATCCTCAAGTGGAAGGTGGAGGAGTTCAAGGTGTCTAACATCCACCAGCTCCGTGATGTCATCATGGAGGAGTGGAAGAGGATTCCAGTAGCAACCTGTGCAGCTCTGGTGAATTCCATGCCCAGGAGGGTTAAGGCAGTGCTGGATAATAATGGTGGTCACACAAAATATTGACACTTTGGGCACAATTTGGACATGTTCACTGTGGGGTGTACTCACTTATGTTGCCAGCCATTTAGACATTAATGGCTGTGTGTTGAGTTATTTTCAGAAGACAGTAAATCTACACTGCTATACAAGTTGTACACTGACTACTCTAAGTTATATCCAAGTTTTATTTCTATAGTGTTGTCCCATGAAAAGATATAATAAAATATTTGCAGAAATGTGAGGGGTGTACTCACTTTTGTGATACACTGTATATATATATATATTAGAAGTCAGAGAAAATCTATTTATAAATATTGATATACTCCTAGTCCATCAGTTGATTACATAACTCATGCTCAACCCAAGTCTTTGCCATACAACCCACACAGAAGTCTATTATTATTAATACAAGTACTTATATGCTGTTGGAAAAAGCCGTTGGAGGAGATCTGGATTAACACCAGTACTAAGTGTGTGAGTGCATGTGTGGGTGTGCATTTTCATTACCTTGGTCAGCTCCTGTGCATTGGCCAGATTGTCCACAGCGATGGCCAAGAATACATTCAGCAGTGTGTCTGAACACGTATGATTAAGGCAACATAAAGCACTTGCATCCATGGAAATACGACGTTGCACAGCTCATCCTACGCTTCAAACCATACAGACTGTGGGCTAAAAAAATTCTAGCAAATTTCATCTCATATTTTGGCTCTGATTTACTTAAAGGTGTTAGTAAAAACCTACTGGAGTCAGTGGGGGTGAAGTTAATGCAAATGGATGATCTTTTAATAACAATAAGGGCAGATGGAATGGCTTTGTTATATATGTGTTGAATGTGTATACAGGTGTACAGTGCAATTAAATGCTTCTTCCACATAACCCAGAATAATTTGGAAGCTGGGGTCAGATCACAAGAGCAGCCATTGTATATCATCTTTAGAGAGTTTGGGCCTTGCTCAGCCAGCAGTGGCTGCAGAGATGGGATTCAAACCCACAACTTCCATTCAACAGACCAAAGCTCTACCCTTACCTTAAAGTCATTTATACTAATAAGAGTGTGTATAATAATCAGACTGAAGCTTAGGTACGAATCTGAACATCATAGATGCAGTGACTGATCTAAACATCATATGAAGTACGTATTAAGTGATTTAAGCTACTAACTGTTTATACTTTCAGTAAAATAAGACACATTTGGAACACAGCATTCTTCTCGTCTGTATCTGTGCACAGTCCACAGAAATTTGGATACAGTTGCCAAAAAGGGTCAGCACGATGAAGAAGATGGAGAAGACCATGCCCTTGTTGACTCCTCCCTGAGATTCGATCCCATCATACATCACCATGTTCCAGTCCTCACCAGTCAGGATCTGATGCACAAAATTAAAGTTCAGCAGCTGTGAATCGTTTACATTTGGTTCATGTTATTATGTGTTTTTATTTATTTGGATGTACCTGGAACACGGTCATTATTGCTGCGGGAAACGTATCAAAATTTGTCGGTGGGGTCCCGGATTCAAAATTAAACCTAAAGAAGGAAAGATTTTGCAAAATATTAATAATAACATTAAAAAAGTGCACGACCTACATAGTTACAACAGAAACCGCATTATTAAATACGTTTTCTGCCTTTAACCCAATGAAATCAGGGACCCAGCGTGACCCTGACCAGGATGAAGGTAAATGAATGAATGTTCTTGATTTCCGGCAACTAAACTTAGGGATACTGCATTATCAGATACACTATATAGCCAATTGTATGTGGACACCTCTCTTAATTATTGTGTTTAGGTGTTATGGCCACACCCACTGGTACGAGGTATATAAACTCAATGATTTAACATTATCTTCATGCTTTAAACTTTGTGGAATCAGTTTTTGGGCAGGTGTATTCCTGTTCCGGCATAAAACCTAATTAATTAGCCTTGAAATTAACTGGACCGGTGATTGCAAGCTGTTTTTACTGAATGGGCACAAATTCCCAAAGACATGGTAAAAATGTTGGTAAAAAGAAACCTTTCCAGAAGGGTGGAGGCTGAGATAGCTGTGAAGGGGTGGAGGAAACTATTAATGGAGCCACGGCGGGCATGGCTGCACCAGTCGGTGGGCACACCACTTAGGGTTCCCTGTCTGTCTATTTTTTAGGACGGACTTGTCATAGACGGCTGGGGCAGCTTGTCATGACGTGGCATCATTATTTCTGTGGGGTTTTTATTTCTTACTTCTTTTATATTAATTCATCCATTTCTTTATTTGTGGCCTTTTAGTCACAGCACTGTTCTACCTTGAGTAAATATGTGCACAATAGGAACAAAGAATGAAGGATTGTTTGAGAACTGATGAGCTGGTGTGGTCGGGGATGATGAGATGAATAAATTGAGCTACTTACTGTCCTCCGAACAACTGCATACCAAGCAGAGCAAACACCACGATGAAGAGGAAGAGAAGAAAGAGTAAGCTTATGATGGATTTCATAGAGTTCAGCAAAGACACCACCAGGTTCCTTAAGGACGCCCAGTACCTGAATGAGAAAAATAAAAAGGAATATTTAATATTAGTTTTACATTTATAACAGCTTTTAGCTTTTTTATAGAAATGACCATCACTGCAGACACTGCACTTAAAATTCCTGACAACAACAGTTAAGACCACTCAGCAGTTGTTATGACAGGTTTATGACATTTTATGTCAGTGTAATAATAAAGCGGCGGCTCAGTGGCACATTGTGTAGCATTGTCGCCTTACAGCAAGAAGGGCCTGTGTTCAATTCTCTTTGTGGAAAGAGGTCCTTTCTGTGTGGAGTTTGCATGTTCTCCCTGTGACCATTGGTTTTTGTCTCACAAGTCCAAAGATAAGCAGTCAGGCCAATTGGAGCTGAAACTGCCCTAGGTGTGATTGGAGCCTGTTATAGCTACAGTAGGACTCAACAAGCTCATGTTCAGGTGTCCACATACTTTATAGTGTGCATATACTCTAACTGAACACTTTATTAGGTCAACTTATTAGGTGTTTTTATAAGCTACACCTACAATACAGATGAGATCTGTGGGTACAACATTTATCATTCAAATGGGATGCCTATAGGTCCCAAACTGAAAGGGATGACAAAATTTACAGAGCAACGGATTGGCTACAGTCAGTAAGTGTATACCCATAATGTTTATATGTATTGTGGGAGGAGCTTAGACAATAATAAATGAATGTACATACCAGATATTTGTACCTAATAATGTGATTAATGATATATAATGAGTGTATACTATTAAGTACTTTAAATAAGTGTCAAAGAACCTGAGGATGCATTTAAAACAGTTAAAGACTCGGACAGGGGGGACAGGAGGGACGCAAGACTCACTTGGTGACTTTGAAGATCCTCAATAACCTGAGAGCTCGCAACACACTGATCCCAAATGAGGTCCCTGGCTGGATCAACGCCCAGAGCACCTCAAAAATGCTGCCACATATAACCTGTCACACACACACACACACACACATTAATAACAGCAAGCAGCAACAGCAAATGTCCTAAATTACAGGAAAGACCTTTATTTTCCTCTCACTGCAATATAGGCAGGTCAAATAAATGTATAAATAAATAAAATCTTATTAAATAAAGAGCAGGACTTACAATGCAGTCGAAGCAGTTAAATGAGGAGTGAAAGTAGGGCCTGGTCCCCAGTCCGTACATCTTAATGCACATCTCTGACATGAAAATGCCAAGGAAAATAAACTCTGCATAATCTAAATAGGTGCAAAACAAGAAGAAAGAGAGAGATCGAGTTAAAATGCATTAATCACGACCTTTATATAATGAGAAAACTGTCAACTGTGATGCCGGGCTTGATCCGGTGAAAAATTGGTAAATAATAACAGCCTTTTGGAGTGCTTTAATAATTCATTAGGCATATTTATAATTTGTTAAAAAAAACTGTATAAAAATAATAACATGAACACGCTTGTGCATCGGTGCCACTTACAAAGAAAATCGGAGAGCAAATCGGGCTGGTCGTAATGCACCACAGCCACACACAGTGTGTTCAGGCCCACCAAGCATAACACAGTCCAGTAGAAGGCCTGCGTCTTTACAACATGCCGGATGAAGAAGCGCAGTCGTCGTTCCTTTTTCCGAAAGGACGAGCCCTCCAGCTTGGAGCTTTTGAGACTGGCACGGGCAAATGGAGACCCTGAGAAGGAGAGAGAAGCCAAAAATTACTAATGTGTACATAGTGAGGAATTAATAATTAAATCGTGTATGTTGGTAAATAAACTGCTGACGTATCGCTGAATTTAAGCATCGCAGACAGTTGTGTGTTAACTAAGACGTGGCTTAGTCTTTTATTTACAATTCACACTCACTGATATTCATTTAATGCTGTGCAATTCCACTCCATCAAAACATGATAGCTGCAAAGCTTTTCCACACCAGACTTCTGTTCTGACATTTGTCTCTGGTTTTTGTACAACAATTAGCCATAATTAGAAGCAACATACTTGTCTTCTACTTCATCATCACTTATTCTGGTGGCCCTGCCATTGACATTCATGTCTGCGTAGATGTCTGACCACCCTCAGTGGTGGGCTGTCTGCGCTACTTGAGCGCTTAGTTTTTTTATGGTAATACAGTGCTCTTCATTACATATAATATTATAAGTATCAAAATTTCATTAAATGTCTATAAAAAGCATCATGCAAAACATCATGAGCTCTAAGCTGCACTGGGGAAAAGCTTGGAGGTCCAAAGAGTCCATAGGTAGTAATAGGACATCCAGAAAAATATAAAAACAAACAACACGTCCAGCGTATGTATTCATGCATCTTTAAGACTCCACAAAAAGCTTAATATAACTTTGCATACTGTTTAACCAGCATTTTGCTAAATGTGTCTGTATAAAGTATATATACTGTACTATATGAGCTATATATATTACAGTCGTTCTGCAATGACTTTATTATGACTATATGATAGCCAAAGATTCAGAATAATGAAGTACTGGTGAAAAATTTGCACACAGTGCATTATACATAAATACATGTGTTCTATTTTTATTAAGCATACATAATATTTAATTATTGGTGTAAGTTTTCAGGACTATTTTTATCCTTTTTGTAATATGTGGTTACTTCTAATAACAATGGCACATCTGTTTTTACAAAGTATACATGCTATATTAACTACACTGTATATACTATAGGTGTCCTGCATTTGTGAGAGATTCTGACCTAAAGCAAGGTCCCCGTCTCCCTCTTCCGGGTTAAGCAGATCATTCTTGCTCTTCTTGAGAGTAGGTCTTCTCCTTGATCCTACAAGGTAACACAGTTCAAACACAGATCAAAAACTCAGGATTTTATTCTTTATAAATGACACCAGTGTGGGCACAATACTGTATAAGCCTGCAATCATAATCATTTATCCATGGCATGTATTAATAGTAAAGTCATATGAAGGAGTAAACAGATCAAGTGTCTTTGCATTAGGTCAAACTAGTCGCACGGTAGAAGATAAAATATCACTTCCTCAGCAAAGCCAACATGCTACAGAAATCCGTTCACCTTCACATGTGCGGAAGTACAGACCTGTAAAGAGAAGAGGGAATAACAGAGGGAGGAAGGCATTGCTTTCAGACACGTACCGTCAAAGGGCATCCGGTCATCACCGTCGTTGTCCTCATCAGCCAGGATCACTTCCTCTAAACAGATTAAATCAACAAAATCCAATAAAAACATTGCACACGATTTATTTCATTAGTATCTAAGGTCTTTAGTGTGTTTTTCACAGCCTAAAACAATAATGTGGACAGTAACACGTCTCTGAAACTGCTGCAGGATTGCACGTCTGATTTTTATTGTACAGCATTAATATTCTGAACTGAACAGTGATGCCTGCCTGGCCCCTGTGTGTCATTTCATCTGGTCAGTGCTGGACAATGTTTGCTGTTTGCTGTTAAAAACAATAGTAATAATAGAGTTCCGATACCAAACTGTTCCTGGTTTTTGTGAAGTGAATAAATGACCCAACCTCACATTAAAATTTGATGAGCTGTGCTTATAAGCTGTACGTTTTAATTAAATGTAGGTAATTGCGCACCTGCTTTACAGATCCACTCCAGATATCCATTCAGCTCTCTCTCGATCTGCTGCTGTCGCCTCAGCTTCAGAAACTCGCTTCTGTTCTCCACCCGCTCTCTCTCTTTAGCAAACTCACTGTGAGGCGCACACAGCGAATGTGAATGTGAAATACAAAGCAAGGTTACGCTGAATATAGAACCTTTAGTAAGATTTACTGATAATGAGCTTGTGTGGTGTAATGCTAAGAGCTGCAGCGCCTGAGTTCCATGGGTTAGAATCCAAATACAGAAGGCTTACAGATTATGAACCTAGACTATGGAGGGACACATGTCAGTGCACCCTTGGTGCTGGTCCTAAGCCTGGATAAACGGAAGGGTTGCACAAAGAGGGGCATCAGGCCTGTTTATTATACTACAACTATTCATTATATAAAACTTGAAGCCTAGTGGTTAAGGTACTGGGCTAGTAATTAGAAGGTCGCAAGCCCCACAACTGTCAGGTTGCTGCTGTTGGACCCTTAAGCAAGACCCTTAACCCTGTATTTATCAGACTGTATACCGTAACTTTACTGTAAGTACAGCCAAAGATGTAAATGTAAAGCCCTAAACTAAGGCAACTTAACTAAACTTCTATCAGTCAACTTACAAGGTCTTAACAACTCATGACAGCATAAAACATCTGCCATGACGTGTCTACAGCATGGTTATGTCAATGTTGTGAGGTAATACACACACACACACACATACAAACACACACAGTGGAGCTAAAGCTCTTACCCAGACAGTACACCCAGTACCAGGTTGAGCATGAAAAAGGAGCCGATAATGATGAGGGGAACAAAGTACATCCAGTTCCATGCGCTCCCAGAAGCATCGTTACTCTGAGAAAACACACAAAGACACAAAGTCGCGCGCTTCATCTCAGACTGCACGAGAACGGTGAAATAATTATTGCAATTATTACAAAATATAGTGGATGTACAGCACTTGATTTAAAAAAATAGAAGAAAGTTAAGAATTAAATAGCTAGTTAAACACAAGAAGGAAATCATGGGCATCATATTCATTTTTAATAAATTAACCATAATTAATTAACCATATCCAATTACCCGATTTGTATTTCCAGCTCTACTGCTGCACCTTCACTCCTGACAGAGGAGGTCCCTAACACAATGAGTGCTGCAGCCAACCACTTCTTTTCACCTGCACTAAGCAGGTTCATATGTTCATATATATCGCACGCAGAGAGAGATGCGCACCGATCCCCTTTATCCTTTGTCTCAATCTGCAGGTACCATCAGTCAGCCAGTAGAGATCGTAATTGCAGAAGATATGAGGAATCCCTACGGCCCTTCCACTCTCAGACGAGCAAATCATTACAACCTGTGTAGGCACCTGACTGGCTATTAGCAAATAAGATTAGAATAAACCCCAATCTAATGTTAGCTATCTACCTAGCTCAAGCTACCAGAGAGGTCTCCAAATCTCAAAGATCCAAAATACTGCACCTTTAAAGTAATAAAGAACAGTATGGGTTCCCTACCACAGGAAGTCTGGTACTGGGTACTGGTCTGTCAAAAACGATGTGGACTACTGACCAGTTTATGTCATGTATAAGGTTGTGAAGCTTGCTTTGAAGAATCAGAGCTTAACAGACATCTGATGGTCTTGTGTTAGATCAGATAGCATTTATAATATAACTGGGTTGTATTAATATTTATATTATTTTAAACTGGATCTGTAGGTACAAGAAACATGCAGCTTTTTATTCCTTTTTCACTGGCAGCCCACTTTTACTGACCAGATTAAGCTGCATAGCGGATGGTGTGTTAATCCCCCCTGTCATGCCATATGCTCCTCTGCAATTCTGTATTTCATTGTTAACATTTAAAAAATGACCAAAATCGAGTAATAAAATGTTTCCTATTTTTAACTGACCGACAGAACCTGTTTTCACATAAATCTCATCTTCCTGCATTCGACTGTATTCTATTCTGTCGTGTGTCCAGACATGATATAAGGGTCACGTGAGGCCCAGTCAGTGGACTAGAGCATGCCCACCTTACATCTACAGCTTTTGGCAGATTCAATGAGCTGCAGATGGCACAAAAGACTGGGCATCACTGTGGGAAACTGGCTGCCATCTTGTGTAGTACTGCTTCACTGGATACCTCCTGAGAGGCAAAAGGTAGAAGATGGACTCGGCTTAAAAATATAGTGGCACTAAAAAAACTGGAACCATCGGCCAGTTTTTAATAGGATCAGAAATGTCGCTGGCTTTTTATGGTTCTACTCTATATGGTGCTCCCAATAATCCCAGAAAATTTTAACTGGTTTGAGGTCTTTTTACTGGCCAGTCTCAGTGTCCAGAATTTACTACTTAAGAACTAGGTGTGGGCACCATTCACCCGGTTCTTCATACTCAAAAAACAGAGCCTGAGTTTGATTCCTCAGCTGGACGACCAGGGCCAATTCTGTGTTGAATTTGCATGTTCTCCCTGTGTCCCTGTGGGTTTCTTCCGGATGCTCCGGTTTCCTCCCACAAGTCCAAAAACATGCAGTCAAACCAATTAGAGCTACTAAAATTACCCTAATTTGACTAGCAACCTGTTTGTGGTGTTTTCACCCAAGGAATTAGGAGTTTGCATGTTCTCCCTGTGTCCATGTGGATTATCTTCCCATAACTCCCATTTTTAGATTTTAGATTGGTGGCACAGTGGGCACCGCTGTCGCCTCACAGCAAGAAGTGGCTGGGTTCAATTCCCTGGAGTGGTAGCAAGGGTCCTTTCTGTGTATGGTTTGCATGTTCTCCCTGTGTCCATGTGGATTATCTTCCCGTAACTCCCAGTTACTACTGGGATTTTGGATTGGTGGCCTAGTGGGCACCCAGAAGCAGCTGGGTTCAAATGGGCTAATAGAAATTTCTCAACGTGTGGGAGTGTGTGTAAATGTGTGTGTGTGTGTGTGTGTGTGTGTGTGTGTTGACCTGTGATGGACTAGCAACCTGTCCAGAATAATTCCTGCCTTTCACCCAATGACCCACCGTGATCCTGACCAGGATAAAGTGGTGGTGCAGACAATGAACAGATGAATGAATTAACATGAAAAATATAAAAATACAGACAGTTCATATCCTGAGTCCTTCTCTATTTTCATCCACCCCCAGGTCCATTAAAAGTAAATGTCCCCCTTCTATTCCCTTCCTTTTTTGGCAATAGCTGGTCGTGCATCTCTGTCACACTTTTCAGCTCCATGTCTGGGATTTCTGAAAGCATTCGTATGTACTGCAGCATTTCTGACTATTAAATTTTCATTGTCTTCTTCGTCAGCAGCTGTAAGAATAGCAGCAGCCGAACACGGACCACAGATAAAAATAGAGTCTGGTTCATGAGGTCTGACAGAGATGAACACAGAGGAAAGAGAGAAATGTAGAGGAAACAGGGGAAGTGAATTATAATAAAAAGATAAAATAATATAATGTAGGAAGATTGGGGACGGGCTGAAAATGACGTGGGACAATACTAAAGTTATTATTGTCTGCATTTATCAGTCCCACTTTACCAGGATCTGGGAGCATATTATTGTAATTGTTATGGGCAAACGTGCTAGATTTTATAGTGGTTTATGCGTCCGGGTTACTGGTGCAGGTTTGTGTTATTTAGCACTGAGTACTCAAAGTCAAGCAATTTTTTGTGTGATACCTCCCTCTGCAGGCAATCTGTATTTGATTTAGAAGATGTGTTAAGACCACATTATTTTATAAACAAAATTATGTTGTTTAATTAAAATCGTTGTTTAATTATTTATTAGGCCATAATGGAAGGCAGGAACAGACCCCAGACAGAACATCAGTTTACTGCAGAGCATAACTAAGTGTTTTAAATCTGTTCTCAGACTTTTTCAACCATTTTTAATCATTATAAAAATAGTCACGGCAACATCATTAAGAGACGTGTGCGTTCGATTCTTCGGACTGGTAGCCAGGGTCCTTTCTGTGTGGGTTTCGTCCCACAGTACAAGGACATGCAGCCAGGCCAACTGAAGATACAAGAAACTGCTCAACGTGTGGGAGTGTGTGTAAATGTGTGTGTTGCGCTGTGATGGACAGGCGACCTGTTCAGAACGTTTCCAGCCTTTCACCCAATGACCCACCATGACCCTGACCAGGATAAACAGGTAGTTAAACAGACAGTGAATGAATGAATGTATGGTTGTATTTGAACTATGTAAAAGGTATATAAATACAAGCATCTAATTTTAAATTCCAGTGTAGCTCGCCAGCCCACCACCTGTCCAGATACAGGTTTGAATCTCAGCAGTGCTATGTCCTTAATTTCCTTCGGGATTAATAAAGTATCTATCTATCTATCTATCTATCTATCTATCTATCTATCTATCTATCTATCTATCTATCTATCTATCTATCTATCTATCTATCCATCTATCCATCCATCCATCCATCCATCCATCCATCCATCCATCCATCCATCCATCCATCCATCCATCCATCCATCCATTTAGCCATCCATTTAGCCATGATTGGCTATGTCTGAAGTAAAGATGGACGAGAAGCCTTGCACCTAGTGTTTCCCAATGGAACAGGACCCACCCAAACCCCAAACAGGATAAAGCAGTTGATGAAAATAAAATGAAAATAAGAATTAATCCTGTCACATTCCCTTCATATCTTATTAGCACTAAGCTGCAACCCAGCTGCTGTTAAGTAGTAACAAGAAAACCAGGGCAGTGTTAGTCATAAACCGCCCTGAATGGACAGGCTGGTCCTCAGAGATAAGAGCACGAGCGCTGCTGGTGCTGATGCACCTTCGTTTTTTATTTGGGGAGGAAAAGAGCTGCAGATTTTGCTGACTGTATATTTGCAGATATCCACAGAATGCAGATTAAGGGTTTACCACCTCACCAGCATGTGCTTTATGTTGTATTTCTGAAGATGTTGCACAGGGCTGTGGCCTTATTGACACTAAAGATGTTTGGGAACTAAAATGACCATGTCAGTGGGAAAAGTTTGTAAGAAAAATTGCAATTTTACCCTTTTTTTATTATTAATATTTATCTATGGATGAACAATAATGCTGTTGTCTTACATAGTAGAGGAGATCAGTCCAACCCTCCATGGTGATGCACTGGAAGACGGTGAGCACGGCGAACAGGATGTTGTCGAACTGTGTGATGCCGTAGTTTGGTCCGAGCCAGTATCTTGTACAGGTTGTGCCATTCGGACAGAGGCGAGAGGGGAGCTCGGTTCCACATGGAAACTCTTCCCGAATTTCATCTACCAGAAACAGAGATACACACACGTCATCAGATCACATATAAAGTCAGAATAAAAAATTATACTATATTAATCATTCTATAATTATATCCCAATACTTTCCATTAATTGTAAAATATACTGTATTATAAAGTTATATAATGTATAAATTATATCATATATAAGTTATACATATACTATACAGTATGTACCACAAGCAAAGGGACTCACTAGTGATGTCATCGAAGCAGGTAGTGTGAAATTTGCCAATGTAGAACTCAAGGCCGATGATAGCAAACATGAGAATGGCAAAGAAGAGCAGCAAACCAATTTGTAGCAGAGGGATCATGGCCTTCATGATGGACTTGAGCACCACCTGCAGGCCTGGAGCACAAACACGCGTAAGTAAGTACAAAAATCCTAAAAAACCCTAAATGCTTAGATCTTAATCTTAATAGGATTGTTCTGGATCTGAATCATTAAACCATTCAAATTTGAATCTCGAACCAAAAGCTCACCTGTGTACTAATGTGAAGTAAGTTTCCTTGCAGTTTTCTAGGATTTTGTAATACAATTTTAAAGTTTAAGTGATTTACGAGACTAAATCCCTTAGAAACAAAACATATGCACACTTTCATTTTGGGTTTCAAAAAGACTGTGTGTCTTTTATGTAGATATTTACGTTTGCAGCATTAAGCAGATATTTTTTATTCAAAGTGACATACAATTATGACTGAATTGAGGGCTGAGCAATTGAGGGTTAAGCAGCGGCTTGGCAATAGCGGGGCTTGAACTGGCAACCTTCAGTTTACTTGTGTGGTACTTTAATCACTGAGCTACCACTGTACCTATGGATCTTGTGATTTGTTGCTGCTTAGTTTTGCTGCTATACTTTTTGCAATTATGCACTTTAGATCAACATAAGCTGCTGCAGTTCTTGTGCAATACTGTAAAATGTAAATACTTTTCACTTAATTATTTATTCTACTTTTATACTTATCTTAGTTTATTCTTATTTCATTTATGTCGCACACACCGAGGCCTGGGTAACTGTATTTCGTTCTATCATGTACGTGGTTGAATGACAATAAAGCTGAGTCTGAGTCTGTAAATTGTTTGCATCTTAAACAATAGTACCATGCTCATCCTGATGCATGGTACTAAATTCCATCAAAAACTGATCAGTCAGAAATAAGGTCCTCATGCACCATATGTTTAATCTAAAGCAGGATTTCTCAACCTTTTTGCACCATGGACAGGTTTCATATAAGATATCATTTCATGGACGGGCGGGGAAGGGGGGCAATTTAATAATATTGCCCACAAATTACGTAAAATTAGCTTTTTTTACTGCAACGAGACGCTGCTCCCACCTAGGGATGACAATAACACCCGAAATAGAAGCGGTGAAAACTGCTTTTCTAGCGATCTCTAATTATTCATTCTTTCTGTGCGGCCCGGTAATAATTAGTCCACGGACTGGTACCGGTCCACGGCCTGGTGGTTGGGGACCACTGATCTAAAGTACAGAACCTGTGTATAACTGTAGACTCACATCTCTGCTTTATTTTTAAAATGGTACTAAGGTTGAATTCTATGATTTAAAGACTATAGCTAAAGTTGGGCCTTTAAAACCCAGTAATGCAGAAACAACTTGTCCATGCATTACAAACAAAATTGATAAGTGTATGAATGAACTGTAATGAACTGTGTTCTGACATTATTTACTGACAATAACAGAAGGAAGTGACAGAAGGGCAGGTACTGCTTTCACTTTCCAGCTCCCTACATCCACCCAGTCGTGATACTTACTGGGAATCCCTGATACCAGCTTAAGAGGTCGCAACACTCTTACAGCACGCAGGGTCCTCAAGTCAAAGTCCGAGCCCACTGTAGAGAGAATTCTGGAGAGGAAAGAGAAAGAAACTAAACATCTGCAGGGTAAATGTGAACCCTAAATGTACCTGTAACATATTTTAGTTACACTGTGAGCTGTCGCTTGTATTTAAAAAGCTTTTATTAAGCAAGTACAAGAGACAGTGAGTTTGTTAGCTGAGTCAAGGGTACCAGTATGAAACATAGAGAAAACCAGCCTCCAAGATTAAGAAAATAACTTTTGCATTTTATATCAAGCAAGTTACAGTTTGTCATAATTAAAATGTGTTTATGTGATTTCATTTGGATAATGTTCAAATCAGGAAAGCACCAGCCTGGAAAACCTGGAAAACAACTACAAAAATGGGTAGCACGAAGGGCCATGGTTTGATTCCCGTTCTGTCTGGAGTTCGCATGTTCTCCCTTTGTTCATGTGGGTTTCCTTGTACAAGTCCAAAAATATGCGGTCATGCTAATTGGAGCTACTTGAAATTGAAAGTGTGAGTGTGTGTGTCTGCACTGTGAAGGACTGGCGACCTGTCCGGGGTGTTTCTTGCCCTTAGACCCTGATCAGGATAAAGCAGACTGAATTTCTGTCAACTTATATGTACAAATGTTTAAATAATGTTTGATATTTCTCAATAAAAAGCTGTGTAATGACTACAGTCAGTAACAGACATGCTTTTCTGGGGCTGAATATCAAATTACAGTCTACTGGACACTTAGAGCACAAGGTAGGGTGTGTGGCGCCATCACATGATAGTCTGTGTAAGAGAGCATGTGCAATAATTCAGTCAACAGAAGCATAAATGACTGACCTTTAAATGTGTATTTATTTATTTATTTCTATATGAGGTGGAATGAAAAGATATGCAATAATAGACTGATGTTTTTGCACTGTGATATACAGTGATATTCAATACTGACGGTGGATGTTGTTGGCAGAAGGAGCAATAATTACAGAACAGCACGTTCTGTACGATGCCATACACGAGAGCACGGTCCACACACAGAGCTCAAACCAAACACACACCGTTGTTTTAATTAATATCAATAAATCAATCAGAAATGTGAGCACAGACGATCCAGATAACAGCCTAGAGTAAAAGGACAGAGCAGGAAAGAGCTGCAGCCGGACACCTTGGTGCAGTGGGTAGGACGGAAGGGGAAATTTTGGAGAAGTGAGATGAAGGCAGGAAGTGAGATATGAACAGAGAGGGGTGAAGCTGAATGGGACCATGCAGAAGCGCTGACGAGGCACACTTTATCCCCACCTTCCTCGTTTTCTATTTTTAGAGATGCAGTTTAGGTGCCAACACCTCTGTCGGCTCTACCTGATTTATGCAGGTCTCTTACCCACTCTCTCTCTCTCTCTCTCTCTCTCTCTCTCTCTCTCTCTCTCTCTCTCTCTCACACACACACACACACACACACACACTAAAGGGAATAATGAGAGGAGTGAGCAGCATGAATGGCAGTTTAGGAATAAGTCAGTGGCAGAGAGAAGGCAGGAGTTATAAACAGAAACACTGCATCGATCAGCAGGAAACGCAGCTACAAATGCACTCCAACACACACACACACACACACACACACACACACACACACTTTGCATTACTGTATTTGTGGAAAATGTTTACTGTCTTGTGTTATACTGTAAATAATAATAATGCTATATGCCAACACCGATACATCTGAGTGCTTGGACTTGTTGGAGGAAGCCGGAGCACCCGGAGGAAACCCACACAGATACAGGGAGAACATGCAAACTCCACACAGAAAGAACCCTGGCCACCCGGTCGGGGAAGTGAACTCAGACCCTTTGTGCTGTGAGATGACAATGCTCTACTGTACCACCATGCCACCCTGTATTTATGCATAATAATTTGATTATTAATAAATTCCTTGCATATAATAATAAATAATAATAATAATAATAATAACAGTAGTAGTAGTAGTAGTAGTAGTAGTGTAGTTGTTTCTTATTTCATGCTTTAATATTTTTATTTTGGTTTATCATTCTATATCTATATCTGAAAACCACTGACAATATTTAAATTAAAAATATTGTAGTTTTATTTCATTTGTTTTAGTTTGTTTTGTTCACATTTATAATTACATGATTATTAATTATTATTATTAAACAGAATGTTTATTTTTTTTATTTAATTTGAGCTTTATTTAGTTAAATTTTTAATCCATACAAATTCAAATACAGGTGTTTATTTTATTAATAATAATAATAATAATAACACATGGGGCAGGACGGTGGCTTGGTGGGTAGCACTGTCACCTCACAGCAAGAGGGTCCTGGGTTCGATCCCCAGGTGGGGCGGTCCGGGTCCTTTCTGTGTGGAGTTTGCATGTTCTCCTCGTGTCTGTGTGGGTTTCCTCCGGGAGCGCCGGTTTCCTCAGACAGTCCAAAAACATGCAGTCAGGTTGCCCTATGTATGTGTGTGTGTGTGTGTGTGTGTCTGCCCTGCAATGGACTGGCGACCCGTCCAGGGTGTTACTGTGTGCCTTGCGCCCATTGAAAGCTAAGATAGGCTCCAGTGAGTGAGTAATAACACATAATTATATACAATAATAATAATGTAGTGGTTTCTTATTTCATGGTTTAATATTTTTATTTCTTAGTTTATCATTCTATATCTACATTTACCACTAATAAATATTTAAATTAAATTACATTTAATAGTTTATTTGTTTTAGTCAGTTTTGTTTTACATTTATAATTACATGATTATTAATTATTATTATTAATTATTATTTCTTTTATTTCATTTTAGGTTTATTTCATTCCACACAAATTCAACTACAGGTATTTATTTTAATAATAATAATAATAAAACATAATTATATACAAAATGACGTAATAAAACGATCAGAAACATAAACCTAAATGATCCCTCGGTTCAGGAACTGATGCGAGAGTCTTCCAGGCTGGTGCACTACCTCCTGCATTTCTATGGCAACCAGTGATTTCTCATTCACACCGTTTCTACGGTTACTGGCCCTGTTCTCATTCATAACAGTTGCCATGACGACAACCTTCTTCCGCCATTGATAGAACGGCAGCGTTGCTGCACTAACAGGGCCGGAGGAGGAGTTTGCTTTATTGATTGATTCTTTGTCACAGAGCCTTTTGAGTTCCGAAATCTAAATCAGACTGGTACATTTACAATGCAACACACACACACACACACACACACACACACACACAAATATTTCGACAGATCAGAGAATTTATGTATCACTTTAATAAACACCGCAGTGCTGATTGCCACAAGTAGACATAAGAACGTCAATAAAAGTCATTTAAGTAAACATGCTGTGATGGTTTGTGAGGATTTAGTTTGTGTACCTGCTTTTTATCGTGCTGTACGTTAAATTACTCATTCTACGTCTTTTTAGGTGTTGTTCTATTTTATCTGCACCCGCATTTAGACATATTTACTTAAGGGCTGGAATGGTGGCACAGATTATAAATAAACTGAGTGCTACACAGGTCCTTAGTCCCTGTGTTCGTGTGGTGTTTCTTTCCTTTTATATTACACCCCCATATTTTTATTTTGTAGGGACAGAATATGTATACTTAGCAAAGAAAACTGCTTCTGTGTGTAAGCTGAGTAAGTGAATGTGTGAGTGTGTGGTGCTCAGTGATAGACTGGCACTAAATACCACAAACCAGAGTTGAAAAAAGCAAATAATAAAAATAAATATAATGAATTAAACTTAAATATATAAATAAGGTTGGTATAGTGGGTAGCCTTGTCGCCTCACAGCAAGAAGACCTTGGATTTGATTCCCTGTTTGGGTGGCCAGGGTCCTTTCTGTGTAGAGTTTGCATGTTCTCTACGTGTCTGTGTGGGTTTCCAAAGACATGAAGTCAGGCTAATTGGAGCTACTGCAAATTGCAAATGTGTGTGTGTATATATGCCCTTTAATGGACTGGTGACCTGACCCTGGTGTTCCTTATGCATTCTTTTGCCTAAGGCATCACACCCACTGCGATCCTGACCAGGATAAAGTGGTTGTAAAACAGACAATGAATGAATGGTGTTTACTGGAGGGTTAAGAGTTCAAGCCCCACTAAGCTGCCACTGTTGAACCCTTGACTGGATAAATCTGTGAAGAACTGTGAGTAAAACTAACAATTATTTATTTCATTTTAAGTCACTTGAACAAAACTGCATGTTCCTTTAAAAGCTTTTTTTGCAGCGCCAGCATTTTGTTGCAGTCTAAATGAAGCAGGCGTTTCAGTGCGCGATCAAAATCTGCTCAGTATCTGTGGTCTAATAGATTATGAAACAGACATCCATAGAATACCATCGATGTTACATAATCTCTGTATAATTACTGTATATCTACATACATACTGCATGTTAATATTTAAATATTAAAAAAGATGCCGTGTATGTGTGGGTGTGTGTCCATGTGTCTGCATGTGTGTGTTGTGTGTTCTATCAAAGCACCAGGGCAGAGGTGCTGAGAGGGGGCCCAAATCATTTCATCTTCAAAAAGCTCCAAAGCTGAAAGGAACATCCGCCATTTACCTCCACACACCAAAGAGAGGGGCACAGAGAAGGGCTGAGCGAGAGAGAGAGAGAGAGAGAGAGATGCGTATGGTACAAGGTGCATGTAGGCACGAGCGAGAGTGAGAGAGTGTGTGCAAGAGAAAGAGAGAGCGCGAGTGCGAGAGAGATTCACCAGCTCTGTTTCAAGGCTGCACTGGATGATCGATCATCTGCAGCAGTAAAAAAACAGGTTACTGCAGCAGCTCCTGCACACTCATTCGCTTGCTCGTCCTCTCTCTCTCTCTCTCTCTCTTGCCACCATTTTTCCCAACCTATTACTTCTCCAGTTGCATCGGTTGCCTCCCTCTCCGTGCCTTTTCTCCCCACTCGTCTTTCTATTAGCACTACTTGTCATTTCCAGCTCAGCCTACTATATCTTTATACCTACGTACATCCTCCAGGTCTGTGTTCAAGCTGTCCTCCTATACAGCCATGATATCATGCACATCACACAGTGCGCTGACGCCGGTGTGCTTATGTGCCTTCAAATCACACAAACGAAGCATTTCAGATCAGGCATCCCACCACGCTCAGCTCGACTGGCACAATGACACATTAACACCGAGAAAATGGCTGCAGCAGCCGAGGCAGACCTGCAGAGGCAGCGCTCCGTTCCTTCTCTGCAGCTGTCTCACACACACACACACACACACACACACACACACACACACACACACAACCTGACCTACTTACACACGCCTTACACACACAGCCTGAGCGGTAAGTACACCTATGCACCATGCACCACACACACCCCACGATTAAACCATATAAGTTTCCTCAAGCCTCTGTTTACAAAAACAGCCATTCAGTCATTGGCTACATATCAAAATCTATACTACAGTATTTATGACATTTATTTATTTATTAGGATTTTAATGTCATGTTTTACACTTTTGGTTACACTTATGACAGAAACGGTAGTTACTCACTACACAAGATTCATCAGTTCATGTCAACTCAATGACATTAATGTCATGGACAATTTAGTATCTCCAGTTCACCTCACTTGGACATCTTAGGACTATGGGAGGGAATCCACACAGACATGGTGAGAACATGCAAACCACCCCACCTGGGGATCGGACCCAGGACCTTCTTGCTGTGAGGCGACAGTGAGACCCACTGAGCCACCGTGCCACCCGTATTTATGACATGGCACAACACTAAATACGTTGTCTTAAATGCTTTCATTAATGTATTTTATTAAAGCAATTTATTAAAAGGACTCATGAATAACAAACTGCGGGATTAATGCCCACCAAAGCCCACAAAGTTTAGAATGCCATGGGCAAAACTGGCACTCAAAGCTTGGCAAAAGCTTCTTGTTGTTCACATGGAGGAAGAAAAAGCAAGAGCAGAAGTGTTTTTCTTCCATGGCAGCCTTAGCCAGTGGTAAAGGCAGTGGTAGCCTAGTGGGTAAGGCTTTGGGCTATTAACTGAAAGGCTGAGAGTTCGAATCCCAGCTCATGAACAAAACCCTCTCTGCTCCAGGGGAGCCGTACGATGGTTGACCCTGTGCTCTGACCGCAGCTTCCAAACAAGCTGGGATGTGCGAAGAAAGAATTTCATTGTACTGTACACGTGTATATGTACTGTATATATGACAAATAAAGGCATTCTATTCTATTCTAACCGATTGCTATCTAAACCGTACTTGACTGTGGATGGTGCCACCCATGTTCTTGCTCTGTAATAGTTCTCAAACTACATCTAACCTTCTAAACAAACTTCCTCAGAGCATAGGAGTACAGTTGGCTTTTAATTTGAGCTTGTACAGATGTTCAAACCCCTGTTCTGAAAAAGGTGGCACGGTGGCTCGGTGGGTAGCACTGTCGCCTCACAGCAAGAAGGTCCTGGGTTCAGTCCCTATTTGGGGCTGTTCGGGTCCTTTCTGTGTGGAGTTTGCATGTTCTCCCCTTGTCTGTGTGGGTTTCCTCCCACAGTCCAAAGACATGCAGTCAGGTTTGTTTAGAAGGTAAGATGGAGATACAAAAATGTCCATGATTGTGTTTGACATTAAACTTGTGAACTGATGGATCTTGTGTAACCAGTAATTACTAAATCCTAATAAAGTTCTAAAAAAACAAGACATTTTGTAAACTGAAATAAAAACAAGAATCTGATTTGTTTATTCTCTTGAACCTTTATTAACTAACTGACCAATGTAATAAACAAAAATATAAATTGTGAGGATACACCAACTTTGATTTTGATGCCTAGCTGCAAGACACTTCAAAAATAGTTCGGACAGGCAAAATAAGAGTAAAATAAGAGTTTATAGTTTATACTTAGACTGGTTCAAACATTACACAATAAGCAGGTGAACTGGTAACACTAAATTAATATAAAATATCTATCATTGTTTACTACTATGATAGATATTTTATATTAATTTAGTGTTACCAGTTCACCTTTCCTTTGTTTCCAGGTCCAAAGAAGAAAATCCAATTTGTCACCCATGCTGAGAAAAAAAATCATCCGGACTGTCGGATTTGTTTAAATTTTTTAATATAGACTTTCTACACCACCTAATAAATAATGTAACTTACTCTATGTGTAGATCTAATAGATGTTGTCATATTTTAAGGAAATAACCTAATAGATTTATGTTCCAGTCATTGAAAAAAAAGTTTTTATGAAACTGGTGGGATCCTAAGATCTATTATTAATCTAGCTTTTTTATTACATTAATAAAATAGTTGTTTTTTTGATCACTTCAGTTTATTTTATTTTCCCAAAGCCCTGCAGGACGTCTGTGCACTACATGTCTCTGGCAGGACTGTACATGGCACCCCATGCCACCTCTCATGTGTGTGTGTGTGTGTGTGTGTGTGTGGTGACATTTGTACCATCTCTCAGCTGCTCAATACCTCAGCGCTGCTCTGATCCTGGCTTACCATCTCATTATAGGAGCACTGCTCATAATGCAGCTCTCAATCACACACACACACAGAGGAAACACACAGGGACACAGGGAGAACATGCAAACTCCACACAGTAAAGACCCTGGCTGCTGGGAATCAAACCCATGCCCTTCTTGCTGTGAGGCGACAGCACTACCCACTGCACCACAGTTATATTTATTCACCATTATATTTTACTCTCATATGTTCAGAACCACTTCCAAAAAGATGAGTAGGTGACAAGGCTTGTGTTTTATAACCATAATCATATTTAAGAAGATCTTTTAGGTGTTGAAATCTTGTTGTTTTTAATTCTTAATTGTTTGGCGGTCTAGTAGTCCCAAAATACACGTGAGAAAATATGTATAAACTCTTAAAGTTCTTATTATTAGGTGGGGACTAACCTTAATTTAAAATTAAAAAGCAAAATCAAATGTGCTGGCATCCTGAAACCCACAGTAAAGCACTTATCTTTATGGTAAGTAAAGTACCAATGGCATAACTGCACAATATTGAGTACCTAAAGTGCGGTTTGGGACACAACCCAGGCTATCAATTTGTCCAACCCTCGTAAACTCGTACCGAGGCCCTGATTGCACTTGGTAAAAAATCATTTATGTCATTTATGACCTTCAGTTTCAGTAAAGTACGGTACAGTACAGCCTGCACCTAATCTGTCACCTTTATCCTTAAGTTGTGAGTAAAAACTATTGATTTCGGCTGCATATTCATATTTCATGATTTCATTTAAAACATTAAACCAAATAAATGACCAGAAATCTTTGTTGGACTCACCCAGTCAGCACTACTACAAAGTCCATGACGTTCCAGCCGTTGCGGAGATAGGAGCCCTTATGAAAGGCGAAACCCAGAGCCAGAATCTTAATGCCAGACTCGAAACAGAAGATGCCAATAAAATAAGGTTCAGTGTCATCCTGAAAAAGAAAGAATGAAAAGTGAACAAATGTTGACCGTACTGTTAGTAATGATGACGTATCCAGCAGGGAAACTGGGCAGTATTGTTTGGTATTTAATACTAGACTTTAATACTAGACAGCCTTAAATGCCACCAATGAATAAAACGACATTCTCAGCACATTCACACACACACACACACACACACACACACACACACACACACACACACACACACACACACACACACACACACACACACACACACACAGGACTTACCAGGCGCTCTGACATCGGCGTCTTGTCCCCATCGGGTAGATGCTGCTCTAGTGCCAGGACGATGCAGTTGGCAATGATGGTGGCCAAGATCATGTACTCAAACGGAGTGAGGAACACAGGTCAAGGAGAAAACCATTTACAAACTACAGAGAGGCATGAATATTAGTCAGAACAGGTTTTAAGATCATGAAGACATGCTTGAATTAAAAAATAATAATAATAATATAAAAAGATCACATGCAGGTGAATCATACAACCAGTGTTCAAGAGCAAACCTAATGTCCAATTTATGTACAATATTGCAAAATTTAAAGTGTATACGAAAAGAAATCACTGTTTAACTAAGTGTTTACAGTTATGGAAGATAGAAAGAAGCAATTAAGTCATTAAATCCACTGAACTAAATTAATGAAGAGCAAACTGTACTACACACGCACACACACATTGATGTGGGCATGCAGCAGGGTGACTGTCCATGTGTGTACCATGTTATCATCATCTCATTCATGGAGGGAAGAATCGTTCATACATTCATTCATATATTAAAAAAATAAACAATGACATGATAGTTTCAGTTAAGCTTCCCTTAATGCCCCAGATTGCACTGCGCCAACGAATCCCCTCAGCAAACCAATCCCATAGCCTTTATCTCAGATTATTCAATATACATTAACTGCATGTAGCAGATCTTATCCAGAGTGACTCCAAGAAGTGCTTTTCTCTTAACTAAAATTACATTTCTGGCATGATGTTAAATGAATGTATAAACAAATATCTAGACCCAGCCATGATTACATGCATCTGATTGCTACTGAAACTGTGTGTGTGTGTGTGTGTGGATTCAGCCCAGACTAGCCTCTATGTGTGATTGAAAGTGACATGCAGCTTTGGCTCCATACACACAAAGACTTGGGGGTGAATTTGCTGTGCATATCAAGAGCTACAGATACTTTGCTGAGACACTGTTTGCAAACATACACACACACACACACACACACACCAATACAGTAGCTGCCCAGAGGCTGGTCCAGAACTAGAAATTAAAAAATAACAAAGAATTAAAGGTTGAGGAGAACAGTTAGAATTATTTAGGTGTTTGAGGCTGGTTCCATTCCCAGGTGGAAAGGTCCGAGTCCTTTCTCTGTGGAGTTTGCATGTTCTCCCCGTGTCTGTGTGGGTTTCCTCCGGGTGCTCCGGTTTCCTCCCACAGTCCAAAGACGTCCAAGTGAGGTGAACTGGAGATACAAAATTGTCCATGACTGTGTTTGACATAAAAAAAAATTGAACTGATGAATCTTGTGTAAGTAGTAACTACCTGTCCTGTCATGAATGGCACCAAAGTGTGTCAAACATGACATTAAAATCCTAATAAATAAATAAAATATCCTCATCAGGGTCACTGTGGGTCCGATTCATTGGGCGAAAAGCGGGAACCACCCCGGACAAGTTGCCAGTCATTCGCAGGGCACACACAACACACACAGACACACACAGGACAATTTGGTTGCTCCCATTGACCTGACTGCATGTCTTTGGACTTATAAGAGGAAACCTACGTGGACACATGGAGAACATACAAACTCTACACAGAAAGGACCCTGGCTGGCCGGCCAAGGAATTGAACCCAGACCCTTCTTTCTATGAGGCCACACTGCTACACACTTCGCCACCATACTACGTAATACGTCTGCTTAAATCTTTCATCATTCAAAAGAAGTCGAATTAGTTTTATTTAACAGACTTCATGAGCTAGTTTCACCCAAATCCATGCTGAGTGATTCAGAAAGTGGCTGACCTGCGAAGCCCTTTCACTGAAATGTAAATATGGATTGATTTCCTCGTCTTGCTTTGAAGTCCCAAGACGTTTGCCGTTCTAATTCCATCACCACCGTTCTGAAGCAGCAAGCTGCATTATTAATGAATTCAACATACAGGCCCTGTGCTTTCAACACACTGCGCGATCTAATAATAATACACACTCCTTACTTTTTCCATTTCCTTGTTTTAATTGTGCGTTGAGTATTGCTAATGACGCTTCTCCATTTAGTATTTTGTCTGTAGCCTAGTGGTTAAGGTACTGGTCCAATCAGAAGGTTGCTGGTTCAAGCCTAAACACTTCCAGGTTGCCACTGTTGGGTCCTTAGATAATACACTGTCACAACTGTAAGTCGAATATAAGTCGGATAAATGAAAATCTAAATGTCTTAATAAATTTAGGCGTCTACCTAACGATTGGTCAGGGCAAATATACTAAACAGCTAAAAGTATTTGGACACCTGACCATGAGCTTGTCGGACATCCTATTTCAAATACAAATGCTATTACAACAGAATGACCTTTGTGAGATCTTTTCAGCTATTCTATGAGCATTTGTATGGCTGGGCACTCAGTTGATGTTCCAGTTCATTCCAAAGCTGTTCAGTGGGGCTGAGGTCTGGACTCCGTGCAGGTCACTGGAATTTCTTTGAAACAAGCTTTTCTTCATGTCTTTATAGATTAGAGCTTTCTAGAACAGGAAAGGGCCTTTCCTAAACTGTTACAGCAAAGTTGATAGCATATAATTTACTTTATACATGAAACAGAAGCCTTATCGGAAGAACGGCTGTTGCTATAGCCGAAAAGATCGCAAAGAGGTCACTCTGTTTTAATACCATTAGTTTTTTAATTAGAATGTCCAAAAAGCTCATAGTCAGGTGTCCAAATACTTTTGACCATATGGTGTGTATGTAAGAAAGTCAAATATAATGAAGATACAATCTTAATATACTTAATATCTCAATAAGAATCTTGCATGTGAGAATCCAGTAATGAAGAATGGAAATTCTGAAATTCTGACTAAAATCAGCAGCAAAATCTTGTGAAAAGCCTTCCCAGAAGAGTGCAGTCTGTTACTGCTGCAAAAAGGTGGGGTAAACGCAACTCCATATCAATGCTCATGGTTTTGGAAAGTGTTGTCCAAAAAACTCATAGTCAGGTGTCCACATACACTGACCTTGGTCATATGGTTTGTTCAAGCCTAACAAAAAGAAGAACCAGACCAGACCAAGGCTGTAATCACAATATATGTTGGAGGGGGAGAGTACCAACCCCCCCCCCCCCCCCCCCCCCTCCCAAGCTCATGGTCAGGTGTCCAAATACTTTTGGCCATATAGTGTGTATGTAAAAAAGTTAAATATAATAAAGATACAATCTTTATATACTATCTCAATATGAATCTTTAGCATGTAAGAATCCTGTAATGAAGAATGGACTAGAATTCTGGCTAAAATCATTACCTGCTATTATTTCAGCTGTAATTATGACTAACACGGAAAAGCTGAGCATTAGGAAAATATGACACATGGCTCATCAGGGAGATTAGCTTAAAATTTTTTGAAAAAAAAAAACATTACGAGACGTGAATAAACTACAATATACACATGATATGTTGCTGTTCTTTTTAACATGATCGTCAGTCACTCAGTCCAGCAGTAGATTTCGTTCCCTTGTGCCAGATTTAACCACCAAACATCTTTAATTACTGCAGCGGTGCAAACACACGAAACTCAGCAGTGCGAGGGCGCACGAGGGGCAGCAGATAAAGATCCGGCAGCGGTAGAACCAGCGGCATGTGACTTTAGGAACACGAGCCTGAAAAATCAGTTCATAACAGTCTCCAGCACTACTTCCTAAAAATAGCCCTCTCCTATGTCAGGATCGCAAACACACACACACACACACACACACTCGAGACATCCACAAGAGCTAAATAATTCACAAGAGCGCAGGGCAGAGAGAGACGAAAAAATATGAAAATGTGAAGAGAAACAGATGAAGGAAAAGTGAGAAAGAATTAAACAGCATTTTATTTAATACACACTCTCCGGATTGTTTGAATACATGGGTTGACACACACACACACACACACACTAAGCTGTGCTACCCTTGATGCTCAGTCTGCAGTACTTCTACCTCACCTTTCCTGAAGAGTGGAGTCTGTTACTGCTGCAAGGGGTGGGGGGTAAATGCAACTCTATATCAATGTCCATAGTTTTGGAAAGTGTTGTCCAACAAACTCATAGTCAGGTGTCTGCATACTTTTGGCTTTTTTGATTTGTTCAAGCCTAACACGAAGAAGAACCAAACCAGACCTAGGCTGTAATCACAATCGGAGGGGGAGAGTACTCGCCCCCCCTAATATTCAGATATACTTAGAGACCCCCCCCTTCAAATTCTGATCTAAAAAATAGCTTTGCGTAATGTTCAGATCCATCAGTGTGTAAGGAAGGACCACCCACCCCTACCCCCAGTTGATTTGGTGCCACCCCAATATTCAATTCATGGATACAACCTTAATGGCCACCTCCAGGTCACAATCATGATCAGATTTCGTACTGCTCCTTCAACACCCTGTCCCGTAAATGTGACCTATTTCACACTTCTGCCTTCATCGTGTTTTCACACAGATTATTTGTGTGTGTGTGTGTGTGTGTGTGTGTGTGTGTGTTTCTATTATCTGTCTGCTGTTAGTCAGCTCGGCTGACTATGTGAGCTCAGCTGGCGCTTCTCGTCACCCAGTGGAGTAAAGCTCCCGGGGGTCACCGGTTTACATCCGCCTCCTGTTTCTTCTCCTCTACATCGTACTGCATGTTTACTAACCAGTCGTGGGTTCATCACCCCAATCTAACGTATGTGCAGCGCGCTAATGCGTTTCTACAGTTCTGATCTGCATCTACAAGCATGCAGGTGAACAGTATAACATCACACATATACTGAAAACAAAATAAGTCATACATAATGCACATGACCTGAAAGATGTATAGATTCTTCATGAGGTTTTGCATGCCTGCTGCAATATAGGAAAAATGTTAAAGCAATTATTTATTTATTAGGATTTTACTGTCATGTTTTACTCTTTGGTTACATTCATGACAGAACAGGTAGCTACTCATTACACAAGATTCATCATTTCACACGTTGTCATGGACAATTTTGTATCTCAAATGAACCTGACTGCATGTCTTTGGACTGTGGGAGGAAACCGGAGCTCCGGGAGGAAACCCACACAGACACGGGGGGAACATGCAAACTCCACACTGAAAGGACCCTGACCGCCCCACCTGGGAATCAAACCCAGGACCTTCTTGCTGTGAGGTGACAGTGCTACCCACTGAGCCACTGTGCTGCCCGTTAAAGCAATTAGCACCAGGTCTTAATTTACATTACTGGTGCATTACTCCGCATAAAGGGCGACCTCGAAAACCAGTATTGAATTCCTGTGACCCCTTAGACAGCACTGCAACAAATATTAGGAAGCTTCTTTAATAATAATAACCTCATGGGCTCAGGAATAGTTCTAAAAACGTTTGAAGCCATTTTAAAACATTATCACACATTTATTTAGTCCCTCATGACAAAACACATTAAGAACGAAACTCTGAGTGGAAGTGAAACACAAATCACTGGAGCAGGGCAGCACCAACACTTACTGTTGGGTTATAATTATTATTACTGTTATTATTATTGCCTGGATAGTTCTTTTTAACTGCCCGCTGCACTGTGCTGCATTAGAATATGACGCTAAGAGAAGAAGATGCCGTCGAGAAGATGCTCAATCATTTCAATGTTATTTTTAGGCTCATAAATAGAACTCCAGTACAGGAGATCGGACTGGAACGGAAGCAGTAGAAGGATGGGGAGTCAGAACCGGGCACGTGCCAATATTCTGCTGTACGACGTATAATCGGCTAAAACAGTCAATCGAGCCAACAGTTAAATTTAGCTTGATGACCTAACACGATCTGACTAGTAAGCTGTCTTGCTGGCTGCATTCGGATACCTGGGTTTCTAGGGGCCGAGCTCTGTTAGTTTGCTTTTCCACACACAGGCTAAGGTTATACTGTATATACACACATAAAAGAAATGTAATCTGAGAGGATGGTGAGCAATTACAAGTGAATAAATTTGATGCCAAGTAAATTTTCTGTCTAGTAAACATGTCATTTATCTGTAAGCCGCAACGCAATAATAATAACAATAACAATAATAATAATAATAATAATAATAATAATAATAATAATAATAATAATAATAATAATAATAATAATAATAATATACAGTACAACTGCAAAGTGGGCGGCACGGTGGCTCAGTGGGTAGCACTGTCGCCTCACAGCAAGAAGGTCCTGGGATCGATCCCCAAGTGAGGTGGTCTGGATCCTTTCTGTGCGGAGTTTGCATGTTCTCCCCACAGGGAGGATTTCCTCCCACAGTCCAAAAACATGCAGTCAGGTTAATTGGAGACACTGAATTGCCCTATAAGAGAATGTGTGTGTGTGTGTCTGCCCTGCGATGGACTGGGGTCCCGTCCAGGGTGTTACTGTGTGCCTTGCGCCCATTGAAAAAGCTGGGATAGGCTCCAGCACCCCCCGTGACCCTAACTGGATAAGCGGATAAGAAAATGAGTGAATGAATGAACAACTGCAAAGTTAGCCAAAAAGGTAGTCAGGTGATTGGAGTGCGGCAGATAGAAGGTTTTCTGGATCTACACAGCTTTCTAGTCCAAACTCAAACCATCAATTTGAGTAAAGGTGCAGTAATACCACTCCGCCTTGCCTAAACATTTCTACTTGTTCCTGCCCCCCCTGGCTTTTTCATAGTCGACAATGCATCAGTGATAGAAGGACACATATTTGTGTACGCACTATTTACAGAGGAACAATACACCTGTTGTGGTTCATGGTACAGAGAACTATAAGTCCATTGTCTGTTTTGAATAACCTAGCCATAAAGCACAACTACAATCAAGCTAGTGGGTTAAACATTATGCTCCACTTGACTTTGACTTTGCAAGCCAATATCATCAAACTTGGTTTCAGGAAAAACATGCAGTTTATCATACAAAGTAAATGAGTCTGTGCTTCATATAACAGTGTGGAACTTTTACACAATATTACTCAAGGTTTCAACAATAGTTCAGCCAAACAGGCCATTTATAGAAGCTTTATTTGGGGTGTAAAGTGTAGGATCTCAGTGTAGAGTCTCATTAAATAAGATCAACAAAGGCTCATATGCATAGACTGTGTGCTGATCAAAACAAATAAGAAAAGACTGTCATGGAATAATTGTAGCAACACCCTAAACACCTACACCTTGTTCAGTAAAGAATATGACAGACAGTGAAATGGAGAAAATTCAGCATTGTTGCCACCCTCTTTAGGAGTTAGTACCCTGCAAAGATAACACCATGTGCACAAGCTGTAATGCTAAACAAACAAAAAAGCCAAATAATCCAAAGAAAAATACCTACAGAAATCTCTATAACCTACAAAAGTAGATGTTTGTGTGTCACTACAAAAAGAGACATTATAAAATAAAACCACATCTTCCCAAAAACACTGATGCACATTTTAGATTTGCAAAAGACCACGTGGATCCTCCAGAACATTTTGGGCATAAAATCTGCAAAAACTAAATGTGGGATATATATAATATATGTGTGTATATATTGGGGTCACTGCAGTGGATTTGGTCCACATACCAGACTTGGCACAGCAGTTTTTTTTACGCTGGATGCCCTTCCTGACACAACCCTCCTGTTTGTATCCGGGCTTGTGACTGGCACTGAGAACGCACTGACCCAATGGTTAATGTCCCACCCCTCCCTGGACATTAGCCAGTCATGTCCATGCTGACGCCTAACTGACCAGTAGCACTGCTGATCCCAGCGTTAGAAGACTAGCATACTTTAAGGCTGTGCCACGTGAGTGCTCCCAAAGTAACTATCAATACCAAATCTTTATTCATGCTGCAAAGCATGGCGCAGGAAGCATCAAGGCTTGGGGCTGCTTAGAGCCTGGGGTGTTTAAAGCCCATTTTAATCATTTAGGAAACAATACAGTATATTCAACATTTCATCAAGCGATTTTAAAGGTGGATGTGAGTGTACCAGCTCATAATACTAAGCTTCATAGAATATTAGTATAAATACAAGTGAAACACGCCCCCTAAAACCCCACACACATCAGTCAACACAAAAATGGCTTTAAAAGATACAAATGTGTGTTTTATCTGGACTGTATTTAAGCTGAGAGGTTTTAGAATGGCCTGAAGAAGCCGTTCATGCAAGACGTCCAACAATGTTCTAAACTTTCTCCTCGGTCATGCAGGTCTGATCACGTTTCACATACAGCAGTCATGCAGAGAACACACACCAAACATCTAACATATCCAAGGAAGCCAGAGTCACTCAAAGCGCCAAAGAAAGAGGGAGAAGAGGAACCAGAAGGAATAATTAAATAATTAAAATGCAGATAAATGTAGCTCACGACTTTTTCGTAGACGAATATACACTACAAAGCCTCCCGAGCGTCTCTCGTCTCCCTCTGGTGTTCACATTTTCTTTAGATTTCTCTGATCGTTTTCTAATTTTTGTCTATTTTTTTTTCTTTCACCGGCTTTGTTCTTTCCTCACAGCGCTTACTAAACGACTATATTCAGCGCACATCGGTCTGTGGTCTGTTTGGCTGAAGCTTTTCTCTGATGTGCAGATGGGATGATTAACCAAGTGGTTTCTGGACGTCACATCAAAAAGCCTACAGAGGCACATCTGAGGTCCTGCAATTAATGAACGCTCATAAAAGTGTTTTGTTTAAAGAACAACTCTGGTTTACAAAGAAGGTTTCTGAATTGATTCCGGCACCAGACGCTTTATTACTGTAATGGACACTTTATTTGTAGTTTTTTATTCATATTTAACTATATTTTGAAGTGTAAGTGTTGTACTTTTGATATATTTTACCTTAATTAAGCATAAGTGCGTAAGTGCAGTTTGTTTTGCCTTTATATAATTTACCTATTTAAGCATCAGGCTCATCTCATTGTATGGTGACAATAAAGATATCATATCATATCTTATCTTTACATCATACAAGACATGTTAGAGAGGGCAGAACAGTGAAATTTTATAGGGATTGGTGGATGCTATCATTCATTCATTCATTCATTGTCTGTTTTACCACTGCTGTGTCCAATTCGGGGTTGTGTTGGGTCTGATTCACTGGGCAAAAGTCAAGAAATACCCTGGAAAGGTTGCCAGTTCTTTACAGGGCAAACACACACACACACACACACACTTATCTAGGAGGACTTTTAGTATCTCCAATTTACCGGACTGTGTGTCTTTGGACTGTGGGCGGAAACCGAAGCAACCAGAGAAAACCCACACCTACACAGGGAGAACATGCAAACTCTACACAGAAAGGACCCGTTCCCACCTGCTTCACCTGGAAACCGAACCCAGGACCTTCTAGCTGTGAGGTGCCATCCAGACGCCACCTCCAAACAAACCACCCAGTGTAAAAACATACTGTCTTCAGAATTATTGAAGCTTATAGAGAAACAGTTTTGCCAACATTGTAAACCTGACTAGTAAAACTCAATAAAAGCACGGAGCAGCTTCGTTACCACCAACATAACTGAAATAAATAAAGTCATTGCAATGAATCATTATACAAAGCACATCTGACATGAACATGTAAGTTTCCTCGGTAGAAAAATCATCATTCAACATGCTTTACTAGTGAATAAAAATCTTTCTGCTCAGCTATATTTATGGATTTTGTGCTGCCTTAATTTGTCACTGAGTTTAAAGAAAGACGTGAACATCAGTGCACTCAGCCACGATGCACAAACCAAAGATTCAGGGGTTGCTTGTACCAAAGTTCTGAACCATACCAGTCTTAACCCATGACCCTGTCACTGGTTTGCCACTGTTCCTTCCTTGGATCACTTTTGATAGATACTGACCACTGCAGACCGATAACACCCCACAAGAGCTGCAGTTTTGGAGATGCTCTGACCCACTCGTCTATCCATCACAATTTGGCCCTCATCAAACTCGCTCAGATCCTCACGCTCGCCCATTTTTCCTGCTTCTAACATCAACTTTGAGGATAAAATGTTTATTGAAATTAAATCATTATTTTTGGACCTTTAACATCAGATGCGTCTGTTATAATGCAAATGAAAGACCTGCGAGTTAACCCATAACCAAAGTTAATAGTCTATTAAAGCTCTTTGTAGATTATTGATTATGTTGAATGCCTGCCACACACACACACACACACACACACACACACACAAGCACATGCACACACCCCACTGGGATATTTTTTAAAGTGAACTGGCCATCTCTAACCACTCAAAGAAACCCACTTGGCTTTTCCACTTGAATGACAAGCCTCAAAAGATCACACAGACCACATTTTATAAAACACGCCCATTACTCACATCTCACTCAGTTATAAGATATTACTGTGGATTTCTATGGAAAACATATTGCATTATGGGAAATGTTCTCTAGAACTATAAAGAAGTCCAGAGGAAGAACTACGAATGCAAGCCACATCTTATCATCTGTATTTCAGTGCCTACCAATCTGCCTACCTACCCCATAAAATACCCACCAGACTACCAGCTACAATCTATTCAGCATCTAGTACATGTTGAAACATGAATCAGACCTGTCCGTCATTCACAACAGTGCCCAAGTGTTGTGATTCCCACCCACTCACCCACCACTCATACCCACACTCGAACCCACACTCATACCCACACTTATACCCACCTGTCAATTCTGCATCAAACTGCTCACCATAGGCAGTAATCAAACTGCTTTGTCTTTTAAAACGATGCCACAACAAGTGTTAATAATGCACCAACACAAATATTAATTCATCCATTTATACATATGTGTCATTCTGACCAGACAGACTGAGCTGACTGATCATGAACTGCATTATATATAGACCCAACAAGAATCCGGAGCACCCGGCGGAAACCCAGACAGACACAGGAAGAGCATACAAACTCCACACAGAAAGGACCCAATCCCAGGTGCCCGCTTCACCTGGAAATTGAACCCAGGACCTTCTAGCTATGAGGTGACGGTGCTACTCACCAAGCCACAGTGACAACCAGACGCTATCATAAGAAAGATGAAATACGCCACCTCTAAACAAACCACCCAGTGTAAAAAAAAATACTGTATTCTGAATTATTGGAGCTCATGGAGAAACAGTTTTGCCAACATTGTAAATCTGATTAGTCAAACCAACATAACTCAGATATCAGTACTTGCGTTTCGAATGACATTTTTATATTTGTAGTTATTTGATTACTTCTAGACAAACAGATTAGATAGGAGTACCACATTTGGCAAAATCTCTCATTCAGTTCCAGTTTATGCAACTTGCAACGTCTCGCTGTTCTTGTCTATTTGATAAAGAAGCGGATTTTTACTGCAAACCTAAACATCATGAAGGTAATATAATTTACTCTGCTGTCTGAATGAGGACAGGGATGATGGTACGGTTTATCAGATTAGAGTGAAATCAACTCCGTTACAGATATTTGGCATCGTCAGAATTGTTTTTAATGATTAAATAAAAGCCATAGATTGGAAATGATTCTCATTGAACGACATCGTCATCACGAGGGAGGTCTGGGGATGTCAGCTGCCACTTTTGACTGGGACTGTTCCTACAACATCCCAGAAATGCTGGGTTGAGATTTTCTAAAACCTATGCTATAAGCTACAGCAGGAGTGGTACCTTGATGGGGATGAATGGACATGATGCTACACTGGACTAACTGGGAGGCTGTTTAAGGTTGTCATTACTTGCCCTAGACAATAAGTTTGAGAAAGAAATTTAAAATGATCCACCTATCACATCTTACATATTACATTTAGTCTCTAGCTCTGTTTGATTACTTTTGTTAAAAGGGCAGTGGTAGTCCAGCAGTAAAGGTACTGGACTAGTTATTGGAAGGTTGCTGGTTCAAGACACACATCTGCCAAGCTGCCACTGTTGGGCCCTTGAGCTTTGATTGTATTCAGCTCAACTGTAAGACGCTTTAAATAAAAGCATCATAGCTAAATGCTGTAAATGAGATGTAATGTGCAAACACCTTTCATTATAGGGCAGTTTTAGCCTAGTGGTTGAGGTACTGGACTAGTAATCAAAAGGTCGCTGGTTCAAGCCCCAGCACTGCCAGGTTGCCACTCTTGGGCCCTTGAGCAAGGCCCTTAACCATCAATTACTCAGACTGTATACTGTAGTTGTAATGTAAGTCGCTTTGGATAAAAGGTGTCTGCTAAATATTGGGCAGTGGTAGCTCAGCGGTTAAGGTAGTGGCCTAGTAATCAGAAGATCACTGGTTCAAGCCCCACCACTGCCAGGTTGCCACTGTTGGGCCCTTGAGCAAGGCTCTTAACCCTCAATTGCTCAGACTGTATATTGTAATTGTAATGTAAGTCGCATTGGATAAAAGGCGTCTGCTAAATGCCGAAAATGTAAATGTTTTCCATGCAGGTACACACACATCTGTGCTATAAGCCAAAGCAGCAGTGGGAGCACTGGACTAGCTGGGAGGCTGTTTAAAGTTGTCTTTACTTGCACTCAATTTAGAAAATAAATTTTAAATGATCCACCCATCACTTATTATATATTATAGCATATATCGATATATCGATCAGCAAGTTCACAAATTAAATGAAAAGATGAAAATCTAGATATGGGCAAGCATGTTAGAAAATAAATCAAACACAGCATTAGGATAACCTGACTCTCCTTCAGAAACATCGTCCCCACACACACTCACACACACATTATGTTCCTATTCCTCCTGAAGCCCTTGGATAAAAGAAAGGGAAAGGAAATGGTGGCTGCAGTTTCCCCTCCTCCCTCTTTCTTTCGAGTGAGGCCGACCTGAGTAACAGATTGCACATGCTGACATCAGCAAGGCAGCACAAGCCACAGTGCCTCTCGCCACCAGAGCTGCTCGCTTCAGTGCGCACGTTAACACACACACACACACACTGGGTACAAAACACACAGACACATGTATGCACAACTATGTACAAGCCCATAAGCTAATGTTTAGCCATTAGGAGTTCCTTTATATGTATAAGAAACTGTTAATACAAATGTGTGCCCAAGTTGGCTGAGTGCAAACCACCAAAGCCAGGACCTAGAAGATGTCTGGGGTGGGATGGCACAAGTACATACACCAACACACATACAAGCACAATTTATCTAGTAATAAACCCAGTATAAAACTGACTGGAAACCATGCTAACTTAAAGGCCAGTTTCTTGCACCCAGTTCTATTCATTTTTGGATATGCAGTAGCTGATTTACTATATAACTGATACAGGTTAATCCAAATTAACTACACTGTAATGGTGCCACAAAGGTTCAGAAGAGTGATGCTACAATTGCAATCAATTGTCATTGATGTTTTTGACTGGAAACCATGCAGACATAAACAAAATGTGCAAAACTTCTTACATATAGTGGCTGGAGGCAAAGTTTAAACAAGCCTTAAACATCCACTGTAACAGTGTTTTGATTTCTGCAAAACATTTTAAACCATCATGTTGTTGGCACAATGAATTACCAATTTTTCCAAACATAATTGAGACACGGTGGCAAATGAAAACCAAGAACACTAATGGTTTTCAGTGGAATCGTTCCATTAGGTTTTATTCATTCTGGATGTGCATTCTGAAGTGCTTTACTCTTTACCCAGTGTGGCTGATCTTCTGCCACAGAATCACTGTGTTGGTTTGCCAAAAAACTCACAGTTTATACTAATTAAGAATCAAGGTATAATAAAATATAGTCAACCAATCACAGGGCACTTTGCAAATCCATTTAATTATGAGCAATTAAAATAGCTAATCCACCTTCTCCATGCTAGCACTGAAAGATGCCAAATTTCCCAGACAGTAACCATCACAGAAACATTTATGTTGCACTGTGGCCCTCACTGTGCCAGCTTGTGCCCATGTGACTTCATACAGTGCTTGAAATATCCCCAATAAAGCAATTATATAAAGAAATAATCATTCAGTTCTTTGTAGCTGAAGAAACACACTTAGAGAGAGGAAGTTTAGGGAACACAGTGTTTTCTTCCTTCAGTAAGGGTGTGAGATCTTGTGGAGGTTTTCAAACCAATCAAATGTCATTCTATTTTTGGGAAAATAGAGACCAAAAACAGTGACCAAGCACTTCTTAAACACATTAAATCGGACATGCTTGTGCATGGTTGATATTTTTACAGCATTTTAGCAAATTCTTGCATCCAAGGCGGCTTACAATTGCAACCGAATACAATGCAAGCAATTGAGGATCAAGGGTCTTACTAAGGGGTCCAACAGGGCAAACTGGCAGTGGTGGGAATTAAACCAGTGACCTGGTTAACTGATAAGACCAGAATTGTCACCAGAAATACCACTGCCCTATGTAGATGATATGAACAGACCCTTTGTGAATTAGATTGGACACCCTTATTTTCACAGCACACAGAACTTTAATATATAAAAATCGCTTATAAAGGGACATGATTCACTCATTCTTTGTGGCACCATCAAAAACTATTTAAGGCCTTTTAAGGTCATTTAAGAAAATATTCTTTAGGGAAACAAGAAGCATTTTCTGTAGCATTGGCATAAAGAACAATTTCTGGCAAATTCATTTTAGGCTATTCTATAGATCCAGTCAGAACTGGGTGCAGCATACTGGTTGTTGGCATCTACTGCTATATGAATCATATCTGTTGGTGACCTCAGCAATTTCCTACCCAGGTAGGCATGATGATGCTTTCAGCTGGGAGCCGGACATCGTGATTTAGGTGTGTGGGGTGGATTTTAAAGGATATGGCCACTCGGTGATCTTTTTGGCGTATTTTCTCACAAAGTTGTCCTCGCTAAAGATGAACAGGGACCGGTTGACGGTGAAGCAGTTCTGTCGCACCGGGATGGGGTTGTAAAGAGCCATCGTGCGCGCTCGCTGGGCCATGGACTGCTTGTACACGCGCTGCGCGCCCGGCGGGCCGCCCTGCCTGCTGGCGCCGCGCACCGCGCCACCCTGCCCGTGCGCATGCGCCGCTGAAACGCTACCTCCACCGCCGCCGCCGCCACCACCACCGTACCTGGACGGCGCCTCGTCTGTAAACCGAGCCATTCTGCTGCACGCCAGTCTTCGCCAAGCGGGAGGGAAGAAGGGGGCGAAGGCTTAGCGCGACCACCACACCACATTACATCCCACACATCACATCACCGAGGCGCACAGAGTTACGCATGCGGGGTTATGTGTGGAGTAAAAAATTAAAGATAAAAAAAAAGGAATCCGTGCGCTCTGATATGACTCTATATCTTCAAGCGTCCAAAAAAATAAAGACGGGTAATGTTCGTTCACACTCGTCGATTCAGAAATGGTCAGTCCTCACCTCATTCTTTGCGGCCCAGCATCTCGAAACGCATTCCTCCTAATCGATCCTTCATATATGCTGTGTTTCCATTGCAACGATTCTCCAGAATGTCCAAAACTTACCCCCTGTGCGCTTTTCCTTTCCAGTCAGTGAAAATGTGTCATAGACTCGTCAAAGCATTTTGGAACAAATTCAGAAAATCTGAAGAATAAAATAAGATAAAATAAAATAAATAAATAAAAAAATTACAGTCACTGGCTTTGCGTTCCTGTTTTCTCATCTGTGCATTTTGCCCAAATCCAATCCAGTGCGCTGTTTTTTTTTCTTGGTGGAAAAAAAAATCGATTTATTTATTTATTTCGAAACATCCGCAATATTCTGTACTGTGTAGCGATGCTCATTTTGCCTTCTCGCTCTGCAGACGAGCAGTCCTTCGGGCCTCCAGCAATAAACTGGCAATTTTCGCAAAGCTTGACGAAAGACAAAAGCAAATAATCGATTATTCGATTGGTTTTCTCACAGATAAGGTGTCATCCTTGACGCGCAAGCCGTACTCTTGCTCTGCCGTGCCACGGGTGTTATAAAATCCAACGAATGGAAAGAAACTCGGTGATTTTAGGACGACGGCGACCGGCCGCCCGGAGTGTCTCACGGTCCGCTCGGCCGAAGGACGTGCACATGATTTCCCCCCCTGTCTCCGCTCACCGGAGCGCCGCGCGTCCTTCAGCTCGTCTCGGGCTCTCTCTTCTCCTCCAACCCTCGATCCTCTCCGGTAGGAAAAAAAAAGGGGAGTGGGAGGAGGTGACGGTTTAAGAGGAAGGTGGGGGCGGGTTGGGTTCGCGTTCTCGATCTGGGAAAAAAAAGAAAGAAAAGAAAAAAAGGACCCAGCACGATATATCGACTTCGATCAGCTATAACGAGAAAGTGATCGATTTATCGCAGGACGAGATGCGCGCACCTGCCCAAATCAGTGCGCGTCCACACTGCAGCGCGTCTCCGCCTTCTGTTTAACCCGCGGTACTGCTGTGGCTCCCAGCAAACTGCAGGTCTGTGCACATTATAGTGCACACGGTCCACCTGCAGCTCATCTCGTGAACATACAGCAGGTCTCAGCTTCTTGGAATAGTGATTTTAGTTTCTGTCTCTGGTCAGAAGAGAATCGACAAACTATTTTTAAGCACCACAGATATTTTGGATATTTTCCTTCAGCACCGGACAGCTCCCGTCCCCTCCATCGGTCACGACTGATTTCTTTAGGTACAGTTCGTGCAACAGTGGTACAATAGTGAGTTACCAACTAAAAGGTTGTGGACTCGATTCCCATCTATGCCTTACAGCCACTGTTGAGCTCTTAAGCAAGGCACTCTTGGCTTCAGACACTCTCACCCCAGCTGCCAAATAAGCTGGCATATTTGGTAAAAGCACTGTATATATACATGTACATTTACATTTTTGGCATTTAGCAGACGTCTTTATCAAAAGCGACTTACAGTACTGTTAGTTCAGGACCTTGCTCAAGGGTCCAACAGCAGCAGCCTGGCAGTGGTGGGGCTTGAACCAGCGACCTTCTGATTACTAGTCCAGTACCTTAACCGCTAAGCTACAACTGCCCTTATATATGCATGCACACACATACAAGACAAATATTATGTGTTGATATATAATCCAATGCAAAAATACATAGCTTTTTTTATTTGCAAATTAAAATTCTCTATATAAACATGTTTAGTTTCACAGTTTTTCATTTAAATGTCTAGATCATTCATACATACAGTACATAAACCATTTAAATATATCACATTCTGTGACTTTTAAATTCATGTTAATGTGGCATATTTAATCATATTTAATTTTATCAATAGCCATTAGAATTAAAGACCACAGGGCAAATATTCACTGGTTAATAACACTGGTTAATATTCAAGTGTTTTTACTATTTTATAAACTATAATATAATTACGGGCAGCACGATGGCTCGGTGACCCTGGGTTTAATTCCCATGTCCAAAGACAAGAAGTCAGGTAAACTGGAGCTACTAAAATTGTCCTTGGTGTGTGTGTGTGTGTGTGTTTGCCCTGTGGTGGACTGGTGACCTGTCTGGGGTGTTTCCTACCCTTTGACCAGTGAGTCAAACCCACAGGATAAAACGAATGTTGGTAAAACAGACAATGAATGAATTATGTAAATATACTCATTAATGTATATAACTGCCAGGTTTATATCATTTAGTTAGAGCTTTAAATAAAGTTTTGGAATACACACACACACACACACACACACACACACACACACACACACTGACACAAAATCCTAAAAGTTTACATTTTGTGGAAGGTTTGCAAACAGTCACTCAGTTTTTCAGCACAGTCCTATAGAAGGCATTTCCGGCACCTATAGGTATTCATTATTAAATTACTGGCTGTAATGAAATGTGGACACATTTAGCAAAAACAGGGTTTCAGTCAGCATAGATTTTTTGGATACTGGCTGTCATTATTCATGTGGTGAAACTGACAGACTGGAAGGTAGAGCACAGAGTAATTAAAGCTTCCTCTAAAAAAATCAGTAGCTGCATCCCCAGTGTCCCACCATATGGGGCGATCCATCATAAAACACAATTCCTGAAAAAAACCCGTATCTTATGTAATTTTCCATTATACTGGAAGCTTTGTCTAAACACTTCTCCAGTAGCAGCATAAATACAGCTACACTATAAATGCAAAAAGTATAAGGACACTCTCTCACTAAATAAATAAACATTTATAAATAAACACTTTCTACATTTCCTTGTTAGGAGTGTATTTAAATTCTTCTTGTCTATGGGAGAGATGTAAAGAGCACATTTGCAGGGGACAGTTGTGGCCTAGTGGTTAAGGTACTGGACTAGTAATCGAAAGGTCGCTGGTTCAAGCCCCACTACTGCCAGGTTGTCACTGTTGGGCCCTTGAGCATGGCCCTTAACCATCGATTGCTCAGACAGCACACTGTCACAGTACTGTAAGTCGTAGGAATGATAATCAAATCTAGTGCTGGATTTCATTTCTATATTTTAATCAGTATTAGATTTTCTAACTGTCTGAGTATAAGGGCTATATTGGGGTAGGGTGTGTCTGAATATGTGCATGTAAGTGCATGTGTGTGTGTGTGAGAGAGAGTTTGGAAGGGTGTGGTGTGCAGGCATGCTGAAGTGTGATGATCTGTGAAATTATCTCCTGCCCTTGCAAATGAAAAAGCTTGAGCAGGAGCGGACTGGAGTTCCATACAGTGGCCTAAATTCATTAATCAAACCCCTGTGGACGAGGGACGAGTCACGCAACGAAAACACACGTACACACTCAGATTTTCACTGTAAAAGCACTTTATTAGGTACATCTATCTGGACTGTACATTTATTTATTAATTATAATTACTTTATAAGCTACACCTCCTGTATCACGACTGTGGGCAGTTTATAGCAGCTAATTCACCTTCTGCAAACCACAGTAACAAGTGTAAACACACACACACACACACACACATGCTGCACATGTGAAAAATTCCAGACACACATTTACTGGAGCTGATGTTCAAATCCAGATTGCAAAGATACCCGCCCGGCACTATGACACTCTGCATCCACACTCTGCCAACCCTTCTGCCCTGATATAATAACATTCCAACTATTTTAATCTTCTTGCCATGGAACACGATGATTGAACATGAACACTACAGGCTAAAAAATGTGAACCTTCAGACTAATGACTCCTCCAAAGTCAGATATTTTAATTAAGGAACGTGGCTTTAGGCGGCCTGTACAAAAGCCGAACAATCGTTAATATAACAAGTTGTTTACAGATTGACAAATAACACTGGACCAGTCGTGCTAATTGAAGGAAACAACAATGAGTACAATCATTGTACCACCAAGATGTTCCAAGGTGTTTCTACTTTTGGAGGATTTGAGATGCCTGTGCAGAATGCAGGGCCGAGAAGAGGAGGGCTGTGCACATGTCAGAAGAGGCGTGTACAGTGGTGTGCTCTCCTCGGATGCAATCTGGTATGGTGGGAGGAAAAAAAATGGACTGTGGGAGGAAACCGGAGCTCCCGGAGGAAACCCGGACATGGGGAGAACATGCAAACTCCACAAAGAAGGGACCGCCCCACCTGGGAATGGAACTCAGGACCTTCTTGCTGTGAGGCGACAGTGCTACCCACTGAGCCACCGTGCCATCCTTATACTTGTATTAGGCAATAAAGTGAGTTTAATAGCTAATTATTTGAATTGTTATGTGAGTTACAGGCATACAAAAATGGTGCTACCAATTATGTCCGTATATAAATGTTTAATAGAACTAAGGTCACAATTTCTGTCCCAGAAGCACAGGGTGCATCATCTAAAGTAGGTAGCACACTCAAGCTCTCTGTTCTGTTGTGTGTTGAACCTTGTCACACAACTGGATCCCAGCAGGCAGTCACTCCAGGATGCCAGATCCTCTCTGTTGCTGCAGATCTCAACCCCCCCTCCATCAGCACATCATTAAAGCCAGCCACACTAATCTAACACCAGAAGCACACAGCATGCACTTTACAGTGAGAAGGACCTGATCTTTCACTCTTAATGATCACATCGCTATGAAATTAATTAACTCTATTAATAAAGCTGCACAAAAGCAATAACATACAAACATACAAAGTACTTTTGTTGAAGAACATACACATAGCATTTCACTGCCCTGTTGTTCTGCAGCAGCTAAACTCAATGAATCGTGAAGATAAATAATTTATAGTCAACAAACACACTAAATACTGCATTAACCCACTCTATAGGATTTAAGTGAATATCACACGCTTTTAAAGAAGAGACAATTTATTAACCTGAACATTCTGTTATCGTTTAATTTTATATTATATGTGTTTATTTTTATTAGGAAATAGTCTAAAAAGATGCACAAAATAAGTATGTGTTCATATTTATGGCAGCACTACTTGTCATGCCTGCAGATGAAATAAACACTGCAGTGACACTGACATGGTAGTGATGTAGCACTGTGCATTGTATTGTGTATAGCAAGTGCAGTAATGTTGTTAACATGCACTATGGATGTACACCAACTAGGCATAACATTATGACCACTGACAGGTGAAGTGAACAACACTGATTATCTCTTCATCACGGCACCTGTTAGTGGGGGGGTATATTAGGCAGCAAGTGAACATTTTATCCTCAAAGTTGATGTTAGAAGCAGAAAAAATGGGCGAGCATGAGGATCTGAGCGAGTTTGACGAGGGCCACATTGTGATGGCTAGACGACTGGGTCAGAGCATCTCCAAAATTGCAGCTCTTGTGGGGTGTTCCCGGTCTGCAGTGGTCAGTATCTATGAAAAGTGGTTCAAGGAAGGAACAGTGGTAAACCGGCGACAGGGTCATGGCTCACTGATGCACGTGGGGAGCGAAGGCTGGCCCGTGTGGTCCGATCCAACAGACAAGCTACTGTAGCTCAATTGCTGAAGAAGTTAACGCTGGTTCTGATAGAAAGGTGTCAGAATACACAGAGCATCACAGTTGCAGGGCTGTTTTGGCAGCAAAAGGGGGACCAACATTAGGAAGGTGGTCATAATGTTATGCCTGATCTGTGTATGTGTGTATTTATTGTATACTTTCTGGCTTTATATTTCTGGTTAGAGCACTATACTCCAGCCAACATAAACAGTAAGGTGTTTAAAAATCCCAACAACAATTCCAACAGCACAGCTGGGGATTCAAACTCAAGAACCCAGTGGTAGCTGGTCAGTGCAATTTACAGCAGTGTCCATTACAACGTTGTACTTACATAAAAGCATTATAATCATATATTTAACTTTACATTAAATATGATTTAAAAATGCAGATGTAAAATGTGCTGAATAATAGTATTGACATGTCGGAAGGTAGATTAATCATCATGGCAGTACAGTCTGGTAATAATTCGACCGGAACGTCTCTCGTTTCGTGCACGTTATTTGGAGAAGAGATTAGTTTGCACACAGCCACAGAGCACAATGCTTTTTAAAGCACAGAATGGTCGAAGCCCAAGCGCAGGCTAATGTTTCCTAGAAAACCCATTCAAACCCCCTCAGCCTCATTTTATCTGCCTTTATTTGCCTTGTTTTCTCAATAAGCCCTGTCAAATACACAATCTTCTGCATCCATTCATCTGGCAGATGCTTCTGTCCAAAACAAATGACAAGTAAGGCGAAATACTATACAAGCACTGAGCAGAAAAAAACAAACAGTCAGGCAGGCACCAAGCTTTCACCATTTCCTCATGTTTTAGTTACTACCAGTTCTCACCCACTCATCTAGCAATGACACATTTAGATTTTAATATTACTTAAATTATTGTCAAGCGTATAAGGTTCTGTGTTATTTGCACTGATCTAATATTTATTACTAGTTTAATACAGGTTATTATGCCCTATAAATAGCATAAGGGCTTTAATAGCCCAGTGTGGCTAAGCTCTATATTTATATAGCAATCAATAGAGTAGTACATAATCACCTGACAAGCACACTCAGTCTTGGAGACTCCAACGATTTTCTGTATCCTATAGACCAGCTGGTCTGGTTTTACTGTTGATATAAATAAAACCCAAATCTGATACATACAGAACTGTGTACATTTAATTAAAGAATATCTACTATACATAAATAATGAGTTGATGAAGTTATTGTTCCTACTTGGAAATGTATCGGTACCTACTTGCTTTGCCTACCTAGTAATCCATAAATCCTTACAGTGCAGGCTAAATATATAGCACTCTCTGTTAGCGCCTTGCACCGCGTCAGCATTCACCCTGGCACTGCCTGTAAATCTTCCGGACTTACACGCTACCTAATGCCCTCGTACGGCTATGAACAGCCCTGTTCGACTGTTACAATTAACAACAATTACAGTCATCACAGCCAATCAGCTTAATTGATGAGAAAAAGCTGCCAGTGTGGATGGTGTTAGTGAATCAGTCTGTGTGTTCACTAACAATTCAAGTGAAGCACTTAAAGTGTATGTCTGAGTGTACTGCAGTGATACTGTACCACAACAACAATGCTACAAGGCTGTTTTGAACAACCTGCTATGTGCAATCATAGATTCTGTGTTATTAATAGTGTTTTAATGTCATCATTACATTTACATTTTCGGCATTTAAGCAGATGCTTCTATCCGAAGGGTCTTACAGTACTGTGACAGTATACTGTCTAAGCATTTGAAGGTTAAGGGCCTTGCCCAAGGACCCAACAGTGGAAATCTGGCAGTGGTGGGGCTTGAACCAGTGACCTTTTAATTAGGGCAAGATTTCTGGAAGACATGGCTGCCTCCTAATACCGTACTTTAATAAATACAAGCACAGTTGTTGCATCCCGCCACCTACTGGACGGTTGTGTAACTGCAGCTACTTAATTAAAGACGCCCTCCAAACATTCATTCATTTATCCCGGTCAAGGTCGCAGTGGGTCATGACTAAAACGTTTGCTGTTTTCAAACGTATTTGTTTTGTTAAGCTTAATGAGCTACTCCAATTAAATGTCTAGACACTTTTAAAAGTAGTAAAAGTGTGAATTTTTACTTTTACTACCTTAAGATGAGTTTTGAATGCCATCTTTACCCTTTAAAAATCTGCCTTTTATAATGTAATGAAGGGTAAAAGTGTCAGTATAAGAGTTGTAGTATGTAATGTGGGTTACACTTGATAAAATACAACTTGTTTTGGAGCAATTTGATGAATATTTTAAAAGCTATTGAAGTTATTAATATGCTGAAAACTTTAAATGCTATTGAAGTTATGAATAAAAATCTGTTTTTGCACTGATGAAAGACTAGACGATGACTAACAAACTGTGCAGCAACAGATCAGCTATTGGTTGCTTCCTCAGTCTGTGCTCTTCTCTGTACTTGCATTCTTATGGACTTGAGAAACGTCATCATTCGCAGCCCCAGTACTGTTCCATTTAAATGTTCACATCTAGCACAGTACAGTACAGTCCATATAACCAGATGTTGTTCTTGCTCACCCATATTATTAAAAATGTATCACCACTCTCACTTGTGCCATATTGCTTAAACATTCTAATGTGAGGCTATAAACTTACCTGTTATGGCTCTGATTGTGAGTCAGCAGCTGGTTTGACTGGTGAGATTAAATCTTTCACTTGGGAAGAGCACTTTTCTTACAGTCTCTTGGTACAACTCTCTTGGCTGCAATATGGTATTGAACTCTATGAATGTTTTTTTTTTTATAATAAAAGCAGCAACTGAAAAAAGATCTTTAAAAAGAAAAGAAATACTTTTATGGTCACATTGATTGAGCCTAAGCCGGAGTTAAAGGGACAGAGTATCGTTATTTTCAAAGATAATGTTATTTTTTAAAAGATAATCTGTTGTTTGGGTGGTCAGTATATTGCAAGAGATATATAAACTTTTGTGATCTCAGCATTAATTTTTTTGGTGCACAAAATATTTATTGCTGAAAAACATGACTTACCTTCACCTGCACTAATGCACTGCCTCAGACAGGTGTTCTCTCTCTTTAACTTCTTTATTTTATGCTGCAGTACATCTATTTTGCAAAGTAGCTCAGGTGAACACACCCAACAAAATGTGATAACAGTCAGGGCTTTAAGCATACAGAGGTGGGCGAGTGGGCACACAGGTGGATGAATGAATAGATATTGTCAGCACCAGAACTGAAAAAAAGCAAGTTGTTCCACAATATATTTTAATAAAAAAGTCAACTAGCACTTACTTCAATTGATTTAGGATATGGGCTACAAAAACATTGACGTTCTGTGAATCTGGTTGTGGAGCAGTGTACTAAATGTCAAACTTGTTGCCACTACTATAAACTTGAATATGGGCGACCCATCCTTTTGTGCTGATGTGAATGAAGGCAAATGCACCGAGACTCTCTCTACCTCTGAACGTGGCACTGGACACACAGCGACCGTGAACATAAACAAGTGCCAATTAATCAATCAAAAGAAAGACTGACGCGGAGATTTAGAGCATCAGAATTAGAATTAGAGCATTAATTGAGCGTGTTTGCAACATAATCAAACTGTAAATAAATTAGAAAGACTTAAAAATGACGGAACTACAAACGTGATGGCGAGTTGTAGTCGCTCGAACTACACTTCCCACAATTCCTAGCGATTCAAAGATGGCGATTCAAAACAGGTCCTGTAATAACCTACGTGACAGCACAGAGAATGCACTCGGACTTTATTTAGAACTAATTTAACTAAATTACACCAGGTTCATCTGAATGTTAATAGAATAATGAGATTACCTGTGGGAGTGTTAAGTAAACTGTTGGGTAAAACACGACTGGCCAGTGTCAGTACTTCAGTCAGTGTATCGGACAGATCTTGTGTGCGCAGTGTAGTTAGTGGGAATGGGACGTGGATATGTAGCTCCTCTGCAGCAGTGTTAGAAGCTGTACATGGACATGTCGAGGTTCAGCACGACTTCATCACTGAGGAAGAGGAGCAAGCTCTACTCACAGAACTGGAACCAGCACTGAAGAAAAAGAGATATGAATTCGACCACTGGGACGATGTATGATGGACCAGACCTTTACTGGTTTATTTTTAATGCATGCCAGTTTATTTGTGGATTTTATTCTTCTTGGAAGAGTTAGATTGAGAGGAAGATTGCTGAAATACATCACTTTGGAAAGCAATAATGCAAGAAACCTAGAAACCAGGCTAAAATCTGAAAACATGAAATGCATAGTTGCAAAGAACGTGCAGAATCAGTAAAATACATCAATGTGACTTTACACTTATCAAAAGTAAATGTATTACATATAAAAAAGACAAAAAAGTGACCAAGAGGTCACTGGTTCAAGCCCAACCCCTGCTAGGTTGCTGCTGTTGGGCCCCTAATCGAGGCCCTTAATCCTTAGTTGCTCAGACTGTATACTGTCACACTACTGTAAGTCGCTCTGGATAAGGGCGTCTGCTAAATGTAAATGAAAATGTAAATTATGATAAAAACTTATTTAAAGTTTTAAATACTCACAACCTCGGAGACCCAAGTTTGAATCTCAGCAGCACCACCACACCAGCCTGGTTGGGTGCTCAACTGACACAGTAAATGCAAATCACCGTGTCTAATTAAGACTTATAGCATGTTCCTTTGTGTGTGTTTGTATATAAATGTCAAATTCCACCACTAATCAGTGTAAGGAATTGTATACCCACAGTTGGCAGCAGCATTTGTAAGAAAAGAGTTTTCAATAATGCTACTTACAAATTAGTTATATTGATTAATAGCTGTTATTTATGAAATGTATATGTATTTGCGACTATACTATATGAAAATAATATTAGTAGAAAATGATACATTTGTTAATCAATAGGAAATTATCAGCTAAGATTTGATAATAATGCACCCAGCATGAAAACAGAGATTACACGTGTTATTACAGTTTTACATCATTACATAATTAAATTTCCTTCCAGGCCATTCATGGCTACAGAGAGACCGAGCGACTGCGCTGGGAAAGCACCTGCACAGAAGTGTTGGATCGGGTCAGAGCAGTTGCTTTTGCGAGAGGCAGTGAACTTCTTGGGCCGGTCCACGTTCTGGACCTGGACAAGGCTGGCTACATCAAACCTCATGTTGATAGTGAAAAGGTCTGTTTTCATTGCCACGGCTATTGATCATTTACAGAAGCTCTTCTGTTTGAAAGAGACAGTTAAGACATGATCTGTGTTCTTTTATCTGTCGTTTCAGTTTTGTGGCAGCACTATTGCTGGCCTCAGCCTGTTATCTGGAAGTGTTATGCGCCTGGTCCAGGTAGACAACTCTGCAAATTGGGTGGACTTGCTGCTAAGTCGACGTTCCCTGTACATAGTAAGGTATGAATGACCAGCAAATCATTTATCTTTAGTAATTGCTTCATTTCCATTCACAGGGTGAGGTCTGGAGCTAATCAGAAACACACCTTGGATGGAGCACCAATCCATATAGACCAGCATGCTTTGTTTGTATGTTTTGAAAGCTGGGAAAATACCACATACTTGGAGACAATTTCCCCCAGTTATAAGTGAATGCATGTAATGCTCTGCAATGAAATACCACCCATCCAGGGCAATTTCGGAAAGGCTCCAGACTCACCCTGACCCTAATTAAGATAAACTAGTCACTAAACACACTGAAACGTTAATTTTAGCACCGATTGTGTTTATTGTTGCAGGGATGACGCCCGGTTCAGATTTACCCATGAGATCCTAAAGGATGAGGACTCCTTTTTTTCAGGACAGAGGGTGCCTCGGCATAGACGCATTTCTGTGATCTGCCGAAACCTTCCCCCTTAGATAAAGGAGTTCATGCTTTTGTAAAGCTTGTTTATGCTAATGAACAATAAAGCCTGTAGAAGAACATAATTACACTGTAAATGTTCTTTTCATGTTATTTCAACATAGTAAAACAGGTGGGACACAAGGTTCTTCAGGATTCTAAGTGAAGCCAGAAAAATGCATTTGTCTTGTTTGGTTCGAGCCATGGTGATGCTATAAGCCATGGTTTCAGAGAAAAAGAATAATAATTTAATAAACTTGTACACGAACGCCCCCTTCTGGAGGCTTTATATTTCATCTTGTATAGAGAGTATTTATTTATTTATTTTAGGGCTGTCGAAGTTAACGCGATAATAACGCATTAACGCGACCTCAATTTAACGCGATTAAAACAATTAGTGCCATTAACGCAAATTCTAGTTCATGTTGACACTTGACTGGTAGAACAAACATTTTAATGTCGGACTTGCCACCGTTTTTCATTTGTGGTTTGTTAACATAATGTAACCGATCGTGGTAGTGATGCACTTGCATAATAAAGAAATAAATACACGCTATATTCACAAGTTGTCGGGAGCAGAACACTTTATTACACTTAATTAACTTCTTCTTCTGTACCGAATACCGGAAAGCTGAGTCGAGCACGTTAGTTCATGAACTATGGAAGCCCCAAAGGGTCAAAACACACTCACTTCGTGTAGAAACGTCCATCAAACCATCGTCACGATACAACCACAGACAAGTCCGATACAATAACTACGCCTTATCCCACCTAAAGCACCGCTGATCTACAATGTTTGCTGATGGAGAAATTCTAACCTACAATCTGACATTTACTGCCTAGTATGTGAGTGAATAAACTCCCTTACAGTTTTCTCTTGTCCCAGCAGTTTTTAACATAAGTACATTTAGCATAAAATGTGTTCACCATTTTAATTGTAACATTTCACTTAAAAATCCTTGTTTTCTATAACATTTACACAGATTTTTTTTTGTGCGATTAATCGCGATTAACTATATGAAATTCTGAGATTAATCGCGATTAAAAATTTTAATCGTTTGACAGCCCTAATCTATTTATTAGGATTTTAATGTCATGTTTTACACACTTTGGTTACATTCATGACAGGACAGGTAGTTACTTGTTACACAATATTCGGCAGTGGACAATTTTGTATCTCCAATTCACCTCATTTGCAGACACAGAGAGAACATGCAAACTCCACACAGAAAGGACCCAGACCACTCAACCTGGGAATCGAACCCAGGACCTTCCTGCATAAAAAATCATGGACAAAATGTGGCTTGCTTGAAAAAAACTTTGAAATACCCTGCTGTAAGCCACTCGTGGCTGTGACCTGGAATTAAGCTGCAGTTTTGGAAGAACCACATGCATGACAGTGTTTGAACTATCAGCACAATGAAGGGTTCTACTTGTCCGTCATAACTGACTACATGACTGTTGGGGTGTGGCTATAAAAGAAAGCAAATAAGTGAAGTGTTCATTTATTAGTTTTTTGCATTCAGATTCATTCAGCTAAAAAGGTCAATTTTATTATTCTCAAGTTTGTGATAGTGTCTAGTATCTTATATAGCATTTACAGCCATCATGTGTCAGTAAAAATGTCTGCTGTAAATGGTGAGAAACCATGCACAGGTGTAGGTGTGACAGGCGAATACTGGAGTAACTTCCAAAAAAATTAGATGCTTTTAATTCAGAGCAAATTTCACATAGTTCACAAATTACTGGAAGATGACAATTACAAACAAAATACTGTCAAACTGCTATTCAACATCATATACGACAGAAGCTCAGCTGATATTTTACTGAGTATGAATCATCTTTTATTACGGTCTCATAACAGCATGTTGAGGCCATTATTTCAACTGCAAAAAAAATAAAACAAACCCAAAATGTAATAAAAATACATCCTATAAAAATCAGTTCAGCCACTGTGTTCAGTCCCTGTTCACACTCCAGCTCAGAGATCACCGTTACTCTGTGTTTGAGCTGTAGTATTCTACAATAAATCTGTTCACATCTGGTCTACCTACACCTAAATACACGCAAAAATGTGGTCAGCAGCAATCAGATCTTATTCTGACCAAACAAAATGAAATATATGAATAAAATCTTAGCAGGACACAAAATAGATGAAACAGCAGGTGTAAACAGATTTATACACATCTAGTCTGCTCATGCTCTTCCACTACTCACCCAGCTCATCTGCTAATGTACTCCCCCCCCCCCTCCCCCTCCTTTTAATGAGATCAGGATGTATAAGAGAGGCTGAGACCTAAACATCCAGTGTATGAGAGCCCAGAGAGAAAGTGGGATCATAAAGAACTCGACTTATTACTTTGCTTTTTTTGTTTTCACATATTCGGCTCTCGAAAATCCCCGAGATCGATCAGAAAGAACATTCACATCACTCATCCAGCCACAAATCTGAGGACCTGGTTACTCTCCCTCCTCTTCACTCGGTGAGGTAGAAGTGCATCTTGTCGTTGATGTTCTTCCTCTCTGGGTTGAGTTTCTTGAGGATCTGTGCGAGCACGTTGACCGTCTGCTCGCTGCTCAGACCCGTGCGCTTGGTCTGGAACTTCTTCAGCAGGTCCTTGGTGGTCATCGGCTTCCTGATGAGATAGCGGCGCACGGCCTCCTCGGTCAGCTGCACGTCACTGGGAGTGAAAAGTTAAATAAATACATAAATAAATAAATAAAAATAATAAATTAATTAGATTGAATATAGTACTAAGAGAGTTCTATAAGAGTACTGAGGTGTGTACTGATGAGTACCAGAACTACACATTTAGTGTAAGGTGTGTGTTAAAAGTGCATTATACTGGAATAAGGTGGCACAAGGGCATAGTAAGAAAGAACCACGTTTCCTCAAGGTACTGGTTTGTTCCCTGTATCTCAAACATAAAGGGAACTGGCTATTCTAAATTGCCCCCTAGTTTGTTGTGTGTTGCACAGCTACGCCTTACACTCAGTGTTTGTGCCCAGTGGTATTTTTTGTTACATTTTATCCCTAATTAGTTGTAAGATGCTATACATGGTCAGCAGATGTCAAAATGAAAACTGTACATTATTGGTTTGTTTTTATAATGCCATGGTTATGACATTTGTGATATTCACTGCACTGGTAGTTTTATAGGTCTTGTGTTATATATACACACAGTGGAACCTCGATTTAATGGTTTTAGGATTTAATGGACAAAATCTGGAAGCCGAATGTCCGGTCTGATTATTAAAAAGAAACGGTAGTTCAGTAACTGCCACTAGCTGGCGCACGTCTCTCTGTTTACATGAGTGAGAGCCTTTATTTTCATGGGGGGCTCACTTTGTTCTCGCCTTTTCTGTGTTTTATGCTTAATTTTAAATTTCTAGTACTTAGTCCTGCACCAGTACTGCTCCAGTGGCCACCAGCAGAGCTTCAGACTCAGAATAATAGTCCGCACTATACGATCACAGCAGAAGGTAAATGAAATTTCTCCCCAGAAGTGCAGTACACCAATTTTAATATTTATTTACAGGTATTACATGACATATTTACATCTCTACTGTATTTACATTGTTTATTTTACTTGTTTATGTGCATGTTTAGCACTTTTGTGGACCTTAGTGCTGTGTTTTCATATATTTTCACACCCCCTTCAGAAATAAACCTCGCTGTTTCGGACAGTCACACTGTACAGACCAGTGGTCCCCTCTTTCAGGCTGTTAAATCGAGGTTCCACTGTGGATCTTTTCTGTTATATTATATTAAAGAACTACTTCTGTATTATCTTGGTGAGGGGAACTGTACAAATGTACACAGGATCAGACATTTGGATGTAAATGAATGTCCAGTGATCGGAATGCAGTACCTGGAACAAGGTGTGGATTTTCCTGATGCTGGCTGTGGAGTGCTCTTTCCTGAAGGGCTCTGAGAACTCGGTTCCATCTTCAGCCTCTTAGCAGCAGGAGTGTCCGAACTGGTCGTTGCAGCCTGGCGTTTACCTACGAGTAAAAACAGGCAGATTTCCACAGCTGTTACTTACAATCTATACCAGCCTTACGATGTAAACCGAAATAACACCTCCATATTAACCCTCAGGTCCTGTTGTTGTGTGTTGTCTGAGTGTTGTTGTGATTATATAGATACTTGTGTGTATAATGTGAATCTCTGTAGTGTGTACTATTACTTTTACCTTTTGATTTATGTAACTTGCTACTGAGGCCTTAATTTCCTTCGGGATTAATACAGTATCTATCTCTCTATCTCTCTCAGGCTTATTTCTGCACCCTTTCATGGCAGGATTTTGTATCCAGTTCTTTATACTGGTAATAATAAACAGGAAAAATAATGATGCTGGACGTGTAAACACACCTTGCTCCAGTTTGTTGGCGGCAGCACGCAGGGTGCTGGAGGTTGCGCCGTTGTCGATGGAAGGCGTGCTGGGGCGACTGCCTGCTCTGGAACTTCCGGTTGACCCCCGACCTCCTCGTTTTGGCGGAGTGCGCTTCTTCTGCTTTAAAAAAAAAAAAAAAAAAAAAGCAAGGCATGACAAACCTACATACATACCACTGCACTGTTGGCCTGAAAAACTAAAATTAAAAATGATTTCAAGTCTCGTTACCGCCATGAACAGTGCCGAGGCCGTCTCTCCCTCGATGTCGCTCTCCTCAGAGGTGTCCGACTCTCCGCTGCTATCTGTAATACAGCAACAAGCTCTGTGAGCTCTGTGCAGCCCAAATCAACAAAGCACTGTGATATTTTCTCAATTTTTTACATTTAAAACAGCCAGACACACTTTTATTGTGAGTTATGTGGCAGCAATTTTGAAATATGATCAGGTGTCCAAATACTTTTGGCTGTATAGTGTAGTTCTATGACTCAGTCAGTTACAATTCCATGTTTAATACAAGTGAAGGAAAGGAACAATCTGGCACCTTTTTTCTTCTTTTTCTCCGCCTGTACGGGCGTCTTCTTGCCGTCGTCCTCTTCCTCTTCTTCTTTGGGCTCGTCCTCGTTCTTGGTCTCTTCCTCACTTTCCTCCTCGCTCTCTGATGCCTCATCGATCCCTACAATAGTGCCAGGATTCAACAAAATTCTACATAAATATGTGTATACACTTTATTTGAATCTAAATGTCAATCTTATAGTTGATTTCTGACCTTTAGGACCATCTTCCGCTTTATTGGGCTTCGTCTTTTCTATTTCTTCTTCCTCGGAACTGCAGGTTAATTTCCCCAAGCGTATTAATAAAGTCTTATCTTAATGAAATCAAAACAGCTAATAAAACAAACTGCAACTCCCTCCGAAAACGGAATGGGCTGCCATCTGATCTCACAATGTTCAGAATCAGTCTGGTACCTGCTCTCATCTGACATGTAGTCCACCTCAAGGCCCTCAAAGTCACCGTCATCACTGTCCTCCCGACCCTCCAGGTCACTGCCTTTCTTCTTCTTCTTCTTCGCGTTGGTCTCCTTTTTAGCCTTTGGTTTGCATTCTCCATCTGCACAAGTAACGTGTTTGTTCATCAAACTGATTTAGATATAATAGAATCAGAAATATAAGAGCACAAAGTTGACCATATAATCAACGTTAAAATGTCTGTGTTTACATGCAAAGATTTTCTACAATTCATTAAACAGTAAAGTTTCCTCTATGCCGCGCCCCTTACCCTCCCCTCCGCTGCTATCGCTGTCGTCGCTGCTCAGATCCAGATCGTCCTCCAGGTCATGAATGCGCAGGTCGCCTCCCTTTCCACCTTTCTTCTTCTTTTTCTTCTTCCCACCTTTCTCACCCTCGTCCTCGTCGACCTCGCCGTGCTCCTGCTCCTTCAGGCGGCGCTGAAGCATGATGCTGAAGTGGTTCACCACCTTGTTTCTCCTGCGTGTGTGACAGAGACAGTAACATTAGCCTGCAGTGGATAACGATCGTGTGTAAAGCCTGTAAATCACCTAATATATATAAAAACAGCTGCATGCAAAGAGTTAAAGTTCAAACACTAAATAAATAAAAACTTAAATTTAACAAAAGGTGCCAAAACTGTAAGTCAATGTTTTATCTGAACTATATATCCATATGTAATATTAAAATGTCATATGATCATTTCAGTTATAGAAATTGTATATAAATATTCCATGCACAAAAAAATACATTAAAAAAACAATAGTCAAGATTAAGAAATCCTAAATCCTAGAAATCACACCTGCCCCACTCCTCCTCGGCCTCCTCTGCTGTGAGGGTTCGATGTTTGGCCACTGGCATGAAGTTGTACCAGGCGTGCACAGGAAAGGCCTCGAAGGCCCCATCAGCACACTGAGTAAAGATGTAGTAGGATGCGTTCTCGGTCACTCCTCCTTTCTTCTGCCCCTTAAACCTGAACACAAACCAGGATCGAAGTTTAAACAACTCTCTGTATAGTCTATTAAAGGAAAATCTACTGTACGCTCTTGCTCATTGTTTACTTATGAAGCTAGCAGGAACCATTAAGGTGTTAAATTGACACATTCTCTACCCTCCTGTTTACCGTTTTCCAGCTTTGCCATTAACTTTAAGGATCCACGGCTGATCTTCCACTTTGAACTCCCTGCTGACTATTCCGAACTTCTTCCTGCGTGCCTCTTCTCTTTGTTTTTTGCCGAACTCACTACCGGCTGCTCCCTCTGGTGTCTCCTCCTCGCCGTACATCCGCTTGTTACTAAGGTCTCGCTCCATGCGTGCCTAAATAAGTCACGGACATAAAGGACAGAGAGAGAAAAAACCCCCAGAAAAGATGTGATTAGAAACAAAAAGCATCAGTGACATGGAGCAAGGCCAACACTGGATGTGTCAAGTACATATCTGCCTATAAGAATACGGACTGCTAGATCAGCTGTGGCGACCCCTAATGGGAGCACCCAAAAGGGATCATTCATCAGTCAATATAAATAATAAAGGTTAAGTATAAGATGAATCACTACATGTCCCTGCAGAAAGAGTTAAGGTTTCCTACCTGAGTCCACGAGGAACAGTTGACTTTGTCTCCAGCATTGAAAGCCATAATGCTGTACCTCTTATTGGTGTTTCTGTCAGACAAGGAAAAGAGGGAGAAATTAAATGAATTAAACTGCGATGGCAGTTTTAATCAACCTGTTTTGCATGTGTGTGTGTTTTTATAATATGGACATGTTCAATTTGAAGCCATCAGACTCTTCTTTTTACCCGTCAGTGGAAAAACTGCAGTAATTAAATTTACTGTCATTAAAATAATCACCGTATTTCTACATCCAAACCAAAACATGGCTACTTGAATAAGGTGATTTGGTAAAGATCACTGTACACATTTACAACTCAACTTACTTGGGCACTCTGACAACGTACTCTGTTGAAGGGGAGCTGCTGTTCGCCTGGATCACAAACACAGACACAAATCAGTGATGTACTTATTCAACTCCGAATAGAAGAATTGACACAAGTACTACAAAATAGATTATTTTCAGATCAAGATTATCTCGCTGTCTTCTTTTGTTTGTTAGCATGCTCCTGTGGCAAATAATGAGCCTGAATAAACCATAATCAACCATGCCTGTTATCAACATCATTTCATAATGTAGGTATTTATACAAAATGTAGGTATTTATTAGGTATGCACCATAAGACCAATGTTTACATACCTAATAAATACCTACATTGTGTATGATATACATGCACCATAAAAGTGTTTTTATTTTTATTGCTTGTTTTTATACTGTTAATGAATGTTGTATGTATGCAAGAAGTTGTTGTCTGACGTGAGCTGCTGTAACAAAGAAATTTCCTGCAAAGGATCAATAAAGTATCTATCTATCTATCTATCTATCTATCTATCTATCTATCTATCTATCTATCTATCTATCTATCTATAACACTGTAACTGGAGTTACTCAGTCAGTATTGGATTAGTATCAAAAATTACTACAAGATTTGGTAGCTTTAATATCAGTACAAAATTAATTAGGGAGCGAGCATTCAGTACTAAGTTTGTAAATGTTGTAATGCTTCACAGCCATATAATTTTTATGCACATTACCAGTGATGCCATGGCTGCCTCCCCTTGATCCTTTCCTCAATAGCAGAGTATGTTTCCAACCTGAGGAGTAAAGTTTAAATCATTAATACATAGCAAGGAAAATGTTAAGTTGAAGTAGACTGAAAGCCTCGGCTCCTACTGTTTGGACATACATCTCACAAAATGTATCATGCGATTGAAGACTTAAGCTTTATATCCAACATTACTGCCTATTTACAAAGTGGTGGACTGCTTGAAAAGTTCCACAAAGCTACAGGAATAGACACGGTGTTCAGTACATCAACGATCAATCAAGTTGGTTCCATACAGTTGGTTAATTTCAGTTTTAAACAGATTCCATCTAGATACACATAGAACTTGCACAGAACTGGCAGCAGAACTTATTAACAGCAGTAGGGGAGAAACAAAATGCTCATGTGGAAGAAGGATTAACTTATGCTGATTTCTTGGCCTTTATCCACCTCATCTTCCTTCACCATTCCACAAGGCCAAACTACCTTGTGGAATGGTGAAAGAAGAATCAGCTCCACATCAACCATTATAGAAAAAAAAATCTAGGTTGTGGAGAATGAGTGCAGATGAGTAGACAGTGGTTTTCTCTGGGTACTTGGCTTCTCTTCCACCTCCAAAAACCTGCAGAAAATAGACAGGCTGGTCTAAATTGCCACTAGGTGTGAATGTGTGAAGCCCTGAGATGGATCGTCCAAGGAACCACTGCTACTCTGACCTGTACAAAACGGCTGTAAATTGAATCAGGTCCTGAAAGGAGTTAAGACCTAACCCTGTGTTTAGGACCTAACATGTGCTTCCAAAAAATGCTGTGTTCTAATTCTGTACAAACATGTACGGAACACTGTGACCATAGTCAACTGGTACTACACAGAATACAAAAGACGTGGACTTTCATTTACTGACCCCAAACAAGAGAAATACAGTTTTGCAGTGCTTTTTATTGTTATTAAGGTTGTTAAATGCTTTAAATTAAATTCTGCCAACATTTAATGTTAAAGTTAACTGTACTGAACACAGAACGTGTCCGGAACACCGTTAAACGTTAGTTTTAGATGAAATAAGGAAAGCAATACAATTTCAAAGCATATCTCAACATGGGACAGGTGAACACAAAGATTAACACTTTTATTAATTTAATTAAACAGTTTATCTGAAGAATTTAATATGAGTATTTAATACTAAATTAAACAGGGTGGTGTGCGGAACACAGTGACGCTCCTCTAGCACAATGAAGTAAACTAGCAATTAGCTTTGCGATAAACAATGTTGATAATCAGCTAAATTAAACTGTTTAACAGTAAAAACTTACTTTATTTAGGAGGCAAAGGCAACACCGATACACAAGCTGAATCTACAAGGAATGAAAATAAAGATTAAATTACAACAATGTTACAGAACACAGCGTGTAGCTCTTCCACGTCATTGTTTTCTGATGGAAGGTAAAACCGCATGTTGGCACATTAGCGCCTCTTACTGGGCTGGATGAGCGAGTTGTTCACGGTAATGATGTGTTTGATTTTCAATTGGGAGGTTTAAAGTCGGAATAAAGTCGAATATTCAGATATATTTATATTAGTTTTTGAGATCAAGAAAACTGTATTACTGGTGTATGGGACATATCAGATTGGGTTTTAGGATGCTTGCTCATACCCATTTCTGCAGAACTGGACTGATGGATTTGTGTATTCTGTTCGGGTAAAGCTGGGATGGAGTTCCCATCAAAACAAATTGCATATAAATTCGACTTAAGGTCAGAACTTTATTTACTTTACTTACTTTAATAAGTTGAACTACTATATCCACCACACCGGCAACCTTCTGATTACTAGTCCAGTACCTTAACCACTGGGCTATTACTGCATACATACTCTAATATGATATGATATGATATGATATGATATAATATAATATAATATAATATAATATAATATAATATAATATAATATAATGTAATGTAATGTAATGTAATGTAATGTAATGTAATGTAATGTAATATAATAAATATAATATAATATAATATAATATAATATAATATAATATAATATAATATAATATAATACAATACAATACAATACAATACAATACAATATAATATAATATAATATAATTAATATAATATAATTAATATAATATAATATAATATAATATAATATAATATAATATAATATAATTAATATAATATAATTAATATAATATAATATAATATAATATACAATGCCTATACATTCTGGACTTTGTAATAATTATTCCAAAATATAATATTATATTCCTCATTCCCTTTCCATAATTTTTGTACATCTGTACATTAAAAGCTTTAAACTAATACCTGTATTTATTGAACAGACGGTGCTAGTATCAACTGGAAATTCCAACTAGGAAACTCATCAATGTTTTTTCGATGTATAAATTTGGAAACCATAGATGCATTCAGTGAAGTGTGTTTTAAATTTGGTCAGTACAAGCACCAACTCAGCAAACAACTACGTGGTCACATACACACAGTTAGTTATGCTCCCACAACCCACTAAACACAGAATTGCAACTTTTCTCCACAGGTTCATAAAAAGTGGACACAGGAATAAGTTGTGATCAACATTTAACTCAACTTTAACTTGAGGTTGAGAAGACTGTGCTAGGATTTTCCGTTGCAATGGTGAATTAAGAGGCATTTATTTGTGGGTTTTTTCTCGTTGTAGGTCATAAATTCCAAATTCTGACATTGGAGGTTGAAATAAAAATAAAGAAACAAGTAAACAATCCTGCATTATCTTAAATCGCATATGTAAAACCATTGTATTTGGAAATCTATTTACAGCATGTGGCAGATGCTTTTATCCATCGCAGCTTACAATTGTGACCAAATACAATGCAAGCTATTGTAGGTTAAGGGCTCTGCTCAAGGGCCCAACAGTAGCAACAACAGTGGTGGTGGTGCTGGGGCTTGAATTAGCGACCTTCTGATTAATAATACTGTACCAAACCACTGAGCCACCACTGCCTGAACACTAGCCAGTACTACTACCAATTTCATCCGTCAATAGTATCAGAGGTTTGCATGTGCCTGTGTTAATAATTATTATTAATTATTAATTATTATTAATTATTTTTATTAATTATTATTATTAATATATTTAGCAGTGAGTCATTAGTGTTTTAAGGTGTATCACACAAACCTGTACAGAAGCTACAAAGCACATTTGAGATTTAAGACAAAGGCTGTTCTTAGTTTTGCACTGCAGTACTGAAATGTGCCACTGAGGGGCAGCATTGTTACCCTAACGTGCACAAATTCATCATGATGTTTGTGCTTGAACTTGCTTTAAACCTCACAGCACGAAGGGCCTGGGTTTGATACCCCAGAGGCATGTTCTTGTGTGTGTGTCCTGTGTCATCCCCCTTTTCCGACTTTCCCACAAGTCTAAAGACAGACTAATTGGAGCAACTAGGAATTGTCATAAGTGTGTGTGTGTGTGTGTGTGTGTGTGTATGTGGTGACCCTGTGATGGAATAAAGACCTGTCAGATGTGTTTCCTACCTTTCACCCAATGAATCAGACCCATTGTGACTCTGATTAGGATAAAGTGGTGGTAAAACCATTAATCAATGAATAAATTAATGTATGAACATTATATATGAATCTTCTTCTTCTTCATTTGGCTTTTTCCCTTTTTCAGGGGTCGTCACAGCGAGTCATCCTCATGATCGCTCATTGATTTGGCACAATTTTTACGCCGGATGCCCTTCCTGACACAACCCTCCCTAATTTATCCGGGCTTGGGACCGGCACTACAATGCACTAGTGCATCTAGCGGCTAGGTATCTATAGGACAATTCAGTGTTTCCAATTAACCTGGTGGCATGTTTTTTGGACTGTGGGAGGAAACCGGAGTACCCGGAGGAAACCCACGCGGACACGGGGAGAACATGCAAACTCCGCACAGAAAGGACCCGGACCACCCCACCTGGGGATTGAACCCAGGACCTTCTTGTTGTGAGGCGACAGTGCTACCCACTAAGCCACCGTGCCGCCCGTATGAACATTATATATGAATAAACTATGTAAACGCTATACTTTACCACCATATGTTACATTTACTACTAGCAATAGGGATTATCTGTCCATTGTAGGGGGCGCCACGGTAGCTTGGTGGGTAGCACTGTCGCCCCACATCAAGAAGGTCCTGGGTTTAATTCCCAGGTGAAGAGGCCCGAGTCCTTTCTGTGTGGAGTTTGCATGTTCTCCCCGGGTCTGCGTGGGTTTCCTCCGGGAGCTCCGGTTTCCTCCCACAGTCCAAAGACGTGCAATTGAGGTGAATTGCAGACACAAAATTGTCCATGACTGTGTTTGATATTGAACTTGAACTGATGAATCTTGTGTAATCCTGTCCTGTCATGAATGTAACCAAATAATATATAATAAATAAATATTATAATAAATAATAAATAATATTTTTGCTGTATGTACATATATCTTTCACAATCACTAAATACAGAAATAACCCAGTTACAGAAATTATGAACTGTACATGTAACACATGCCAGCTTCTTGTTGAGTCTATAAATAAAACCTTTCAGAGTTTAAACATGGTGGAAAAACAGTAAAGACTAATGTGATGCAGCCCGGCTCAGCTGGACCTGCGCCGCACTGAGGGGATTTATTACCAAATCTGTCTAAATCATTCATCAAACTGCAAAGCGGGTCCTCACTGTGCCAATAGAGACCAAACACACAGCTCAATTATCGCATGTGTCTGTGTGAATTACATAAAAATACAAGCTCTTGCACAACATCGACACTTAGGATTCCTCCTCTTCTTTATCTGACCTGAATTATGGATGCAGCCTTCAGAGCTGTTCACTTGATGCTTTCTTTCTCTTTCTTTTTTTATTTATACTCACCCTCTTCAAGCACGAGCAGAAGACGGATCACAAAAAGGTTAGAAAACCTCAGGAAAACTGAAGCTGTTGCAGTATTTATAACTTCCACTGGACAGTGTGCTTTCTAACCTGAATGCAGAGCGTTCAGATCGATGATGATCGATGAGCTGAGTTGATATATTTTTAGGAAATCCACAATAAACTTAGAAAAAAACTCCAAATCATCCAATTTTAACTAAATAAAGAATTGAATGAGGAAGTGCTTCAATTATTTACACAAAACTGCTGCAGAAAACCCAAGACTGCCGTGACCTACATGTGAAATTAAACTTATTCCAAATATATGCAAATATATACAGTGTATCACAAAAGTGAGTACACCCCTCACATTTCTTCAGATATTTAAGTATATCTTTTCATGGGACAACACTGACAAAATGACACTTTGACACAATGAAAAGTAGTCTGTGTGCAGCTTATATAACAGTGTAAATTTATTCTTCCCTCAAAATAACTCAATATACAGCCATTAATGTCTAAACCACCGGCAACAAAAGTGAGTACACCCCTTAGTGAAAGTTCCTGAAGTGTCAATATTTTGTGTGGCCACCATTATTTCCCAGAACTGCCTTAACTCTCCTGGGCATGGAGTTTACCAGAGCTTCACAGGTTGCCACTGGAATGCTTTTCCACTCCTCCATGACGACATCACGGAGCTGGCGGATATTCGAGACTTTGCGCTCCTCCACCTTCCGCTTGAGGATGCCCCAAAGATGTTCTATTGGGTTTAGGTCTGGAGACATGCTTGGCCAGTCCATCACCTTTACCCTCAGCCTCTTCAATAAAGCAGTGGTCGTCTTAGAGGTGTGTTTGGGGTCATTATCATGCTGGAACACTGCCCTGCGACCCAGTTTCCGGAGGGAGGGGATCATGCTCTGCTTCAGTATTTCACAGTACATATTGGAGTTCATGTGTCCCTCAATGAAATGTAACTCCCCAACACCTGCTGCACTCATGCAGCCCCAGACCATGGCATTCCCACCACCATGCTTGACTGTAGGCATGACACACTTATCTTTGTACTCCTCACCTGATTGCCGCCACACATGCTTGAGACCATCTGAACCAAACAAATTAATCTTGGTCTCATCAGACCATAGGACATGGTTCCAGTAATCCATGTCCTTTGTTGACATGTCTTCAGCAAACTGTTTGCGGGCTTTCTTGTGTAGAGACTTCAGAAGAGGCTTCCTTCTGGGGTGACAGCCATGCAGACCAATTTGATGTAGTGTGCGGCGTATGGTCTGAGCACTGACAGGCTGACCCCCCACCTTTTCAATCTCTGCAGCAATGCTGACAGCACTCCTGCGCCTATCTTTCAAAGACAGCAGTTGGATGTGACGCTGAGCACGTGCACTCAGCTTCTTTGGACGACCAACGCAAGGTCTGTTCTGAGTGGACCCTGCTCTTTTAAAACGCTGGATGATCTTGGCCACTGTGCTGCAGCTCAGTTTCAGGGTGTTGGCAATCTTCTTGTAGCCTTGGCCATCTTCATGTAGCGCAACAATTCGTCTTTTAAGATCCTCAGAGAGTTCTTTGCCATGAGGTGCCATGTTGGAACTTTCAGTGACCAGTATGAGAGAGTGTGAGAGCTGTACTACTAAATTGAACACACCTGCTCCCTATGCACACCTGAGACCTAGTAACACTAACGAGTCACATGACATTTTGGAGGGAAAATGACAAGCGGTGCTCAATTTGGACATTTAGGGGTGTAGTCTCTTAGGGGTGTACTCACTTTTGTTGCCGGTGGTTTAGACATTAATGGCTGTATATTGAGTTATTTTGAGGGAAGAATAAATTTACACTGTTACATAAGCTGCACACAGACTACTTTTCATTGTGTCAAAGTGTCAATTTGTCAGTGTTGTCCCATGAAAAGATATACTTAAATATCTGCAGAAATGTGAGGGGTGTACTCACTTTTGTGATACACTGTACATGTCCTAAATGTATGGTTGCACTAACAAACATAAAAAGTCTGTCTGTCTATCTATATATCTATCTGTCTGTGTGTCTGTCTGTGTGTCTATCTATCTGTCTGTCTATCTATCTAACTTTCTGTCTGTCTGTCTGTCTGTCTGTCTGTCTGTCTGTCTGTCTATCTATCTATCTATCTATCTATCTATCTATCTATCTATCTATCTATCTATCTATCTATCTATCTGTCTGTCAGTTTATCTGTCTATTTGTCTATTTATCGAGCTGTCTGTCTATCTATTTATATATCTATTTATCCTTCTGTCTGTCTGTCTGTCTGTCTGTCTATCTGTCAGTTTGTCTATCTATCTGTCTGTATGTCTGTCTATTTGTCTATCTATTGATCTGTCTGTCTAGCTATATATAAATATATATATATCCTTCTGTCTGTCTGTCTGTCTGTCTGTCTGTCTGTCTGTCTGTCTATCTTTCAAGCTATAATCTATCTGTCTCTGTCTATCTATCTGTCTGTCTGTCTGTCTGTCTGTCTGTCTGTCTGTCTGTCTAGCTACCAAGCTGCTAAGATTTTGAGCACACTGTAACGTGAAGTATTCAGGATTTTTTTCATTTTATTTCTCAGATTTTTGTAGATGCTCTTGGTTTTATATAATTTCCTTCATTCACTAAAATAAGAGATATACAGCACATTAGCAAATAAAAGACAGAAGCACTGCTCCTTTCAGTGTAAGTTTACCTTAAAAAAGAGATGCTTCCTGTATCAGTAATTATAAAGCAACATAAACTCTACCTCATACCTGTATCTGTATTCTAGATAATCGTATACACTGCACTTCACATGTGCACACTCAACATGTAGTTCTTTGTAATTTACTCTTTATTTCTGAGATATATCAGGCGACATATCGGCCGTCCAGGCAAAATAAATCTCACAACTCTCTTACAACAGACTCACAGGCGGTTTCCTGCATTTCCTTCTTCCTTCCTTTCTTCCTTTTATTACTATTTTGGACAAATCAGCAAAAGCTTAATGAGCCAGACAGCAACTCACCTGCTTTCTCAGAGATGGAAATAAAACAGGCGGTTTTTAATAAGGCCCAGAGGGACGCGGGCGGTTCTCCATACCGCAGGAGATGGGATCGTTTCTGTAGGTGGCAGCGATGCTCTTCTGTAAAACACACAGATATTACGAACACAAACAGTCCGTCTCAGCTGCTTTTCATGTGTATCTACAGTGTGTGTATTACAGAGGCATTACACAGCTTTGTGTCTGGGGTCAGACTGTAGATAGACAGACAGACAGACAGTTATATACTGTATATATATATATATATATATATATATATATATATATATATATATATATATATATATATAGATAGATAGATAGATAGATAGATAGATAGATAGATAGATAGATAGATAGATAGATAGATAGATAGATAGGCACTGCCAATGTGCACAATGAGACAGAATAGAGCGCCATCTTACACACACACACACACACACACACACACACACGCTGATACAAAGTCAAGAAATGCAGATCTGAAAGTCTGACAACCTTTTTATAATCATCGTAACACTTTTGACACTGCAAAGTAAGGACCTGGACCGCTCCATCTTCATGCTGTGAGGCAACAGTGCTACCCACAACTGTGCTACCCACAACAGTGCTACCCACAACAGTGCTACCCACAACAGTGCTACCCACAACAGTGCTACCCACAACTGTGCTACCCACAACTTTGCTACCCACAACAGTGCTACCCACAACTGTGCTACCCACAACAGTGCTACCCACAACTGTGCTACCCACAACTGTGCTACCCACCAAGCCAAAATTCATATTTTAATTGTATAAAGTCTGACAGTGGCAGTATATTGGATATCTGCTCCTGGAGCTGAGAGAATTAAGGGCCTTGCTCAGGAGTCCAACAGTGGCTGCATGGCAGAGCTGGGATTCGAACTCTTTTGATCTTTCAATTGATAGCCCAAAGCTCTACCCACTAGGCCACCGCTGTCCAATAATAAAAGTTCACATACAATACTACTGGATTTCAATATAAAAGATTTACATTCAATAAAACACAATATGCTCAAAAGTATGTGGACATTTCTTCATCTTAAATTTATAACAACGTTTAGCAAACTCCGGGTGCACAGAGTTTATGCTTAGATGAATGAACCTGCTTTCTTCATGCACACCTTGCAATAATTTGTTGGCATTGACTCGACATTTGGTTTTGGAGGCTTACGAGAGGATTAAAGAGGCTTAAAGACACTAGAGTTTAATCACCGTCTGCAACTGTGATTCACTGGAGCACTTCTTGCTGCGTTAAATACACTCGCGTCCTGTTTTAAGCAGCTTTATTGCTGCTCTGGTTATTTTAAGCTTGTTAATTATTTAACTGGAGATGGACGCTGGCCTTTTCAGACATGTCATTGTCTCGTTCAAAAAGGTCAACACACTTTTGTCCCATTTCAATTTTATTTGCATTGTCTTCCGTCTTTTTAGGGTTGATGAATGACTTTGAGGATTCGGCCTCTGTGTCACCTCATTTTATATCAGAGTAAAACAGGAAGCCGTGCGCGACTATTCAAGTGTCCTTAAAAAAGTAGGTGAACTTACACTGATCAGCCATAACATTAAAACCACCTCCATGTTTCTACACACACTGTCCATTTTATCAGCTCCACTTACCATATAGAAGCACTTTGTAGTTCTACAATTACTGACTGTAGTCCATCTGTTTTTCTGCATGCTTTGTTAGCCCCCTTTCATGCTGTTCTTCAATGGTCAGGACCCCCACAGGACCACCACAGAGCAGGTATTATTTAGGTGGTGGATCATTCTCAGACTGCAGTGACACTGACATGGTGGTGGTGTGTTAGTGTGTGTTGTGCTGGTATGAGTGGATCAGACACAGAAATGCTGATGGAGTTTTTAAACACTTCACTATAACTGCTGGACTGAGAATAGTCCACCAACCAAAAATATTCAGCCCTGTCCCCCTGTCCTGTGCCCACTGATGAAGGTCTAGAAGATGACCAACTCAAACAGCAGCAATAGATGAGTGATCGTCTCTGACTTTACATCTACAAGGTGGACCAACTAGGTAGGAGTGTCTAATAGAGTGGACAGTGAGTGGACACGTTATTTAAAAACTCCACTCATACCAGCACAACACACACTAACACACCACCACCAATTCAGTGTCAGTGCAGTGCTGAGAATGATTCATCACCTAAATAATACCTGCTCTGTGGTGGTCCTGGGAGAGTCCTGACCATTGAAGAACAAGGTGAAAGGGGGCTACCAAAGTATGTAGAGAAACAGATGGACTACAGTCAGTAATTGTAGAACTACAAAGTGCTTCTATATGGTAAGTGGAGCTGATAAAATGGACAGTGAGTGTAGAAACAAGGAGGTGGTTTTAATAACTAAGCTTTTTTAATCCACAAGGCCTCCCAATTCCCTTGGCTACCTTTAAACTCCTCTTCTGAAATAGCTGGAAATATTAGACTTGGTCTGGTGTCGGTTACAGTAGATAAAGTCTATAAATAAACTCTAACTTCTACTGAGGAAGGTAAGAAAAAAATTAATGACATTTGCTTTAGGCCACTTATCTGTGTGTTGCTGGCCAGTGCAGCATGGTAAACTGAGATAGGGACTGTCACACTGTCACACACACACTTTTTGTTATAGCTGTCTAAGACCTTAGAAACTGCTCGCTTGATGTACATTGAAGAATTTAAACCCTGTTTACAGGATTCATCCTTCCTTTCAAACAAGCAAAAAAGCAGGTTCTTTTGGCCGTCAGCTCCAGAGACTCTGTTTTAATGTTTATTTCTTTATTTTTTGGGACAGAAAGGACCCTATGGAATGATGAAACAGGGTTTGTGACTGATGCTGCAAATGCTCTGACACTGAGGAGATTAAATCAAGGTGAGGGTTCAGAATTATCCGTCTTCCAGAATACAGTATGAGCTCGGATGTTTGTTTTTTAGTTCGTAGTTTTTTCCTCAACACACAAGGGAACTCAAGGGAACAAAAATCATAAAGAATTAGGATTTGGTTTGTGTTTTTTGAGATCCAGCAGAATAGTAAGGCATAGGCTGCCTCTGTCAGACAGATCAGCAGTCACAGAGTTCCTTCAGTCAGCCAAACTTAGTTCCCTAAAGTTTTTATTTTATTACTAACTTACACATTTTGAACACCATGATAAAGAATAGGTGAATCATATCAGGTAGCATAGCTATGAATCTGCAGATCTGTATATCTGAATCTAGACTAGATCCCTCCTATCCTGGATTCACTGTGGTGGTTCCAGTGCATGGGCCAGTCCATTGCCAAGCACCTTACACAGCTCTTACATGTTAAGTCAAGTCAATTGTATTTATATAGCGTTTTTTACAATGAACATTGTCTCAAAGCAACTTTACAGAATCCAGGACCTACAGACCAAAAAACCCTGTTGAGCAAGCCGAGGGCGACAGTGCCAAGGAAGAACTCCCTTAAAATTACAGCAAGAAACCTTGAGAGGAACCAGACTCAGCCTCAGACTCAGGGTGGCCTGGAGGAAACTTTAAATAAATAGGATTTACACAAATCATACATTGACAAAATTAAATTAAACTAAAAGTTATAACTAGCAAAAAATAATTGGAGTTCTTCATTATTTGTTTGTGATAAAGTCCGTAGTGAGTTTGACATTTTTGGTGCAAACACGCCAGGTACCCGTCACATCTAGCAGGAGCAGCATTGTTTGCACAGCAGTCTCGACGTGCAGTCTTTAACCTCGGGGTAAAACAACAGAAGATGTAGTTAAAATGTGAACTCATTAGGAGTAAAATGTCAGTTCTGCAGAGAGTAGCTTTAGACTCCGGCACCCCTAATTATTACAGCATAACTAAAAGGGAGAGCGAGCAGGTAACACAGTCATGACTTGGAGTCTTACATGGCTCCACAACTTTGGAATAATCTCCCTGCCTCTGTTCGGGATTCAGACACAGTCTCAAAGTTCAAGTCTAGATTGAAAACATATTTATTTACTCAGGCTTTTGATTAGTCTTTTCGTACTAGGAGTGTGTGGCTCCGGTCCTGGGGGTCTGGGCCGCCTGGTGCTCTCATGTTGGCTTCTGGCTGTGCCTGGTTTCTGACCCCTAGGACCGGAGCTGCCCTCCTTGACTATAGACAAAAGCACAGAGCTTGTGGGTTCTAGGTCATAGAAACTTGTGGTGGTCAGGGATGTTGGGTTGCTGTCGTTCTGCCTCTCTTGTCCGATCACTTAGGTTTGATGGTGGTGAAAGCCTTCATGACTGTGTTACCTGCTCTCTCTCCCTTTTAGTTGTAATAATTAGTGGTGCTGGAGTCTCTCTTCACATTTTAACTACATTTTCTGTTCTAACCTCTTTACCCCCCTGAGGTTAAGTCTGGTTCCTCTCAAGGTTTCTTCCTGTATTTTTAAGGGAGTTTTTCTTTGCCACTGTCGCCTTCGGCTTGCTCAACAGTGTTGTTGGTCTGTTGGTCCTGGATTCTGTAAAGTTGTTTAAAAGCATGTTTATGGAAGGTAGTAGGAATACTCCAGAGTAGGCTACCTGCATGGTCAAAGAAAAACAGCCAAACTCCAAACAGTAAGCATGAGCAAGGTTTGAACCAGGGCTCTTAATCTGTGCAATACCATCACTACCTACTGTGCCACATTTTTAAGCAGACTCAGTAAAGCTTTAAAGGAAAAGAAAGGAAAAACTGCAGATAAAATCAGAATAATATGTGATTTTTTATTTGCAATCCTTTGTCTACAGTGGCAGATTCTAAATATAGCCGCTATTTGTTCTGCCTCCCAGCGATGTACAATAATAGCATTTCATTTGCACTGACTGCTCTGCGTAGTAATAAAATTAGATGCATTTTCTTTTCTTCACTCCGAACACAATTCAAGCCAAACGTTTCATACGAAGAGCTTTTTGTAGGTGCCTGATTAAGCCACACATACTGTAGAGCTGCGGTTATTTAATCGTCTTCTAGATTCAGCATATTTTATTTATTTATTTTTATTTTCAGCATTTAGCAGATGCTGTTATCCAGAGCGACTTACAGTACGGAGGCAGTGTAGTGTCACAAGCTATTGAGAGCTAAGGGCCTTGTAGGCTACAACTGCCCTTACACACTCACTGGCATGTACACTGACCAGTCACTTTATTAAGTTCTCCTATCTGGTACATACAGTACATTCATGTATTATTTTATAAGGTGCACCTATCATATAGATTTTTAAATACTGTAAACTTACCAGCCTCTTTATTATGCACACATATACCCTGTCGGCCCTGGTTATAGAGGTAAATTTAGACTTGATGCTGTTGGGATTATATTTTCTCTTCCCAGTTTGAAAATCCCAACAACACAGCTTGCACAACACACAACAATAACCATGTTGTTACCATACTGGAGTCATTGCAGTGCTGTGAACAGTCCATCACCTGAATGCAATCATTTATGTTTCATACAAAATGCTAAACTACATTGAACTATTACTACATTAACTATTACGTGACATCAGAGGCTGTAGCATCAAATATTAAGACGGCTACAATGACAGGGTACCAGTAATAGATCATGTTTACCAGTACGTGATAGGTTGTAATATGTCGTGATGATGCCCGTGATGTAATTTAATAGCTGTAATTTATGCCAGATATCAGGATTGGCAGTTTTCTTATCCTAATGCAGATCGTTTATCTAAATACGGCTTCCTTCAAACACATTAGATGCAAATCAGAATCTAAACGTGGCATCAGATCAAAATGGCTATTAGGATTTCTGCACATCAAGTTAAGCAATTCACATTTGACCAATTTTTACAGAAAAATGCAGAGGAAGCAGAATAGACGTGAATGTGGAGCAGAGGATCCACGCCATGCACGCTCTGCCAGGTTTTCTCTTCAGGATGATAAAGATTTCTGGGTGAATCAGGACAACACCGGCTGAGTAAAATGATGTTAGTGAGAGATTTTTGTTTTGCAGAATAAGATAGAGGAAGGAAAAGACAGCAGTGAGCCCTACATATACAATAACATGAGCATAAATCTGAGATGATGCAGGCTGAACTGTCACAAATAGAAATATAATACAACATATAATATATACGGCCAAAAGTATGTACTTTAAAACCTGATTATGAGCTTTTTGGATGTATAAAATGACTCCTACATGACTCAGTCTTATTTTTCAGTCTTATTTTGTCCATGCTCCAGTTTTTCCAAGTGTGGTGCAGGCATTACATTAAAGAAATTGTTTGTAATACCAGAATACAATTAACTCTGAACTCCTTGATTCGAAACTCTGTGTTGCCTCTGGCCGGCTGGGCGCCATCTGGCGGGCACAACTGGCAGTGCCTGCAGCAGATACTCGGATGCAATCGGGTATCCCTCAGCAGCGGAAGACAAATTGAGTGTGCTAAATCAGGAGGAAAATGGGGAGAAAATGCATAAAAAATACAATCAAATCAGTCAGTAAAAACATTGGAAATGCTTTCTTTGTTTAAGAATGAGAACTGAACTACCCGGTTCGAATCTCAGCTCTGCTACCAATTGTCTGGGCGCCCCCTAGTGGGCAAAATTGGATTCCCAGTCTGCTGGGTGGGAAAGACTGGACCAAGGGGTGGAGTTATCAATGCTGTGTGAGGACCTTGATTGCCCAGGGTGCCTGTACAGAAAGTGGAGGAGCACAGAGACTGGGCGTGGCTCTCTGTACACGAAGCTGACCTTGAGCACAAATCCACCGACGTATAGGTGAATAAGACGGGATTGGTAGGATAAATATACACCCTCCTTGGACGTCGCTGGGGTCCCCAACAGCAGATTGGCTAGAAATTGGGAGAAAAGGGGGTAAAATGCATAAAAATATAATCATTTTATGTTGTGTGTGTGTGTGGTGTTGCAGACCTTATTTATGTGGGCTTGTCCTGAGTCGGGCTCCTAACATTTATTCGACATTTATATCCAGCCTCAAAAGCGAGAAGCACTTTCAGACACACTTTAATAATTCAGAGACACTAAAGGGTGACTGCATTCTTGAAACTTCATTTGATGGACAGTTCCTGCCAGTTGGAAATGTTATTCTACCGGGTGTCTTTGACCCCTCTGTGGTTGCGTCTTCAACATCTTAAATGAGGCAGAAGTGGCCCTCGAGAGCAACAGAAAAAAAAGCTGAAACGAAGGAAATGGCATCTTCCGTCCTGTTTTTATATTCACAAAGGCTTTTCAATGTGCATAAATTAAACATGTGACATTAAAGCAACTGGAACAGGTAGAAATCTGTACACGCGACGCAGCATCTTCATCCGCGCCGAGTGCGGATTAATGAGCCATTCAGAGCCTGGCTGGCAGCAGCTGTAATCAGTCCGTTCTTTATAGACGAAGCTGTAATTACCACATATTGTCTACGTCTGACTATCACCCCATTCACACTGACGCACTGATCATGCGAGCGCCATCTCGACGGCGTATGGAATTATCTGTAATTTGTCACTTAGCATGTGTGAAGTGGATTTGTTTTGCTTCTCCATTGGGGAGCTTTTTTTTTTGTTTTTTAGCTCTATCACATCTGATTTACCGTAATTATTATCAAGCCTTACTTAGATGATGTGATGTGTTTTGAAGTGCATGTGCACTATACTAATACTTGCTTTTACATGCGGTATAAAAGAAAGTCCCTCCTTTAACGTACCTCTGTTGTTGCATATTTGCCACTAAATGACTTCAGACCATTAAACAAAACATAATGTATCATAATGACCACCTAATCAATATTGTGTTGGTCCCCCTTTTGCTGCAACTGTGATGCTCTGTGTATTATGACACCTTTCTATCAGAACCAGCATTAACTTCTTCAACTCGTCTGTTGGATCGGACCACACGGACCAGTCTTCGCTCCCCACGTGCATCAATGAGCCCTGGCCGCCTATGACCCTGTCGCCGGTTTACCACTGTTCCTTCCTTGGACCACTTCCTTGGACCACTGCAGACCGGGAACACCCCACAAGAGCTGCAGTTTTGGAGATGCTCTGACCCGGTCGTCTAGCCATCACAATGTGGCCCTTGTCAAACTCGCTCAAATCCTCACGCTCGTCCATTTTTCCTGCTTCTAACATCAACTTTGAGGATAAAATTTTCAATAAACAATAAACCCTGGACAGGGTCTCAGTTCACAACACTTATCCACCCACTCATAAATGTGGAAAGAAACCAATACGGACACACACACACACACACACAAACACAAACACACACACACACACACACACACATACAGTACATTCCCCAAAGACGGTTACTGGAGTCCAAAATCAACCCTCCCACCATATGATCCACAAATGCACGACAGAATTAAAACCCAGAGAACTATTTTGGACCTTTAATGCTGAAACAGGAGGTGGTTGACACCGAGAAGAAAAGCAAAGTGCCACTTAGGAGAACCGACCCAGGCTTAAAAACATTAAAGAATATCAAATGTCAGATCGTTGGAGCTTGACGTAATACTGCATGTGGCTAATGTGAATATCACTTAGGAAATGAATATCCTACATTTAAAGTCTGATTACTGAATAATGGAGGCTCAGTTGTGTTTTAAAAACCTTTTTTCCTATAAGTGATATGCATAAATGTCTGACCGGCACTTCCAGGACCAGCAGAAGTCTACAGAAATGTCTGCAGTGGGAATATCAATGTGGAAAATCTCAGTAGAGTAGACACTTGAGTTACGAACGGTTTACCATACAAACATTTTGGGTTACGAGCGATCTTTTTCAACTCAGATTATGAACCGAAATTCACGAAACACGTGACGTCACGAACAAGTTAACTCCGAGCATCTCTTTCTCTGTATATATATATATATATACAGTGAGCGAACATTCGGACAGCGGACGTTTTTCCGGTGTTTTCTTTATATTTTGTAAAATTCTGTATTAAAATGGCCCCAAAGAAGCTGCAGAGAAAGCTTAGTGGTGAGAAAATGAAAGAATCTATTACATCTGTTGTTACTATAATTACTCCTGCCAGTAGATGTCACTGTGTATCAGACAGAGGGGACAGTGAGTGAGAGAGAAGAAGGAACTCGCTGAGTAAAGTATTATTTCTTTCGTGCAATTACACCTACAAAATACAACACTTGAAATAAAGAAGGAAATAATAGAGAAATATGAGAGTTATTGTTGTTTCTGGTAGATACATTTTATATAAAAAGAAGGAAATTTATTATGGTGTATGATACAGCACATGTACTGTACTGAAATGTGATGTGTGTTTTATGTACAGTACTACTGTGTATTATTCTTTATTACAGGAATGTCTATTCTATAATTTAAGATTTAAGGGAAAATATACTTGTATTTATAACAAAAAATACCATTAAGGCATTAGAAAGGTTAGGTAAGGGGGGTTTGGGAGGTCTGGCATGGATTAATTCTATTTACATGATTTCTTATGGGAAAAATAGGTTTAAATAACGAACATTTTGACTTAAGAACAGCCCTTCAGAACCAATTAACTTCGTAAGTCAAGGGTCTACTGTATATAACTTGCAAATGCAAATTAAAACTTCAGATATTACTCTCATCTCAGGGCTCCTGGGGGGTTACTTTATATGGCCAGTGTCCATGGTTTTGGAATGGGATGTCTAACAAGCTCATGGTCAGGTGTTCATATGTTTATGTGCAATATACAGTATATATATATATATATATATATATAGGTAAGATTATTTTGACTTCTCCTTCAAGTGAACCTAATTTTCCACTTCAGTAAAAGCTGATAAGATAAAATAAGATAAGATAAGATAACACTTTATTGATCCTGAAGGGAATTGCAGTAAAATACTCATGATTATTATCGACTAGTTAAAAATAGAAAATCCTGTGTTATTATGCTGCATATTTATTGGTCTGTGGTAACAAAGTCAAAACCTTTTATCTAAAGAGCTTCTCATGTTAATGACGATTATTAAAATGCTTTTGCTCTTTTTCATCGTCACTGCATTACAGCCGCAAAGAGGAGTGTATAATGTATGTGAAGGAGTGAGAATGAAAGTCAATAAGAGGACGCCGTCACCTTTCATTACCACTTCTGTCCTTTTAATCTACTTGTGATTTCTCACACGCCTTTTAGTTTTTATTTCCTGTTTTTCATTCGACCTGGGATGTGTGGATGGGAATAACAATGGTGAAGCGGTAGAGTTAACCTTTGCTTTCGAACAAGCTGAACATTTACACATACCTAAACCATAATAATTACAGTTAACGTGGTAGCTTCAGCAGCTGATGTGCTGCATTGATTTTTATTTAAAAATACTTTCATTAGCCTCTTCATCCTGGTCATTTTCTACATTTACATTTTACATTTTTAGTATTTAGGGTCCAACAGTGGCAACCTGGCAGTGGGGCAGTGACCTTTTGATTACTCGTCCAGTACATTAACCACTAGTTAACTGCCCCACATGACAGAAACGGTAGTTACTGGTTACACGAGATTAATCAGTTCACAAGTTTAATATCAAACACAGTCAGGGACAATTCCTCACAATAACCTCACTTGCACGTGTTTGGACTGTGGGAGGAAACCGGAGCTCCCGGAGGAAACCCACCTAGACACAGGGAGAACATGCAAACTCCCCACAGAAAAGACCCAGACAGTGCTGCCCCTATTTTCTAGCACCACAAAAACATAAGGAGCAGGGCAGGGTGCACATTCATGGCAGGCCAACACCCAAAAGAAGCCCAAACTGATATAAGAAGAACATAGAAGAGGAAGCATCTAGCAGACAGTGTGCACAAGTAAGGATAGAATCCAGGTATTCGGGTTCTTCTAACTCACAAATACTTGCTTTTTAGACCTGAATATATCAGAGCTAATTCCACCTAATAACTCCTTGGGGAAAATGTGCAGCTAAAAATCTTTGAAGTAGAAATAATCTACTAACATGACTGTATTTTGGCGAAAGCATTTGATCATTAAAGTCCACGAAAAGCAAAAACAAGTTAGTCAGCATTTTTTATCTTAAAATATTCCCCTATAATTGTGAAGTGTGAATAAATGTACGGAGCAGGATTTACACAATCCGCCTCATTAGAATCACGTATTTATTCTGCAGGGATGAAAGAACCAAGAGCTTCAGCAGTTTTTCCAAGTTATGCAAATGTCTGTCAACCAAAACACATTCGTTTAATGAAATGTACGTACTTAATGTGACTTCATTTCTAATAAAATAAGGTGCAAAAAGGTGTATGGATGGTATGGACATGCTGTCGCTTATATTTGCAGCACTAACATCTAAAACTTGATTAATTTATATGTAACATATACAGTGCTCGGTTGCTGAAGTGGTAAATTACGCTAACCCACTACTGCTGGGATCTAGGGTTCGAATCCCCAGCGGTTCTACCAGCCTGAGGGGTTTTGATTGGCGTCCAGGGGTGTGTTACTCCACTGTGCCAAGTGATTCTGGGTTCGCAATCTAAGTTTAATTCATCCCAGAAATGCTGGGTTGGGTTGAGACCAGGGATCTGTGTAGAGCAACTAGAGCTCCTTTATAAAGCATAATCATGCTGAAAGAGAAAGGGGAAATCCCCAAACTGTTGCCACAATGATAAAGCATCATACATACAGTAATTTACCTTATATTATTGTTATACTCCTCAAGGTGCCCACATACTTTTGTCTATACACTGTAGTGGTAGCATAGCAGTGGATACTGGTCTAGTAATTGGTAGGTTGCTGGCTGAAGCCCCACCTCTGCCAGGTTGCCATTGTTGGGCTCTTAAAGAACGCCCTTAACCCCTTATTTTTAACCCTTTAATTTTATTCATTCACAATTTTAAGTGTCTGCTACGCCGTAATTGAATGAATAATGTTTACCTCTATATGCAAGTGTAAAGTCAAAAGACGAAGTGAATTTTGAAGTGGGTGTACGTATTTATAGGATATATTTTATATAAGTCTAATGGAAATTTCCCCTGACTGTAAATAATGTATTTATAATGAGCACTTTTTAATTTAGAATTACATTCGACGCCCTCTCTGGATGTGTGGGCGCCCTGTTTGCCACTGGCTCTTATTCAATTCATTCCATATCTAACATTATTTTAATTAAGTGATTTTAAAGCTGTGCGAGATGCACTAATATGCCTATGTGGTTAATCGTTATTGAGTACAGTCTCACAAGTGCACAATAAAAACAAGGATTCCTATTGCTCATCTCAATGCCTGTAGCTCCACACTGTTTCTGCCGTGAACTTATTCATGTTGTAATTAAACTTTATTAAGTGATTTAAATGTCTGAAATGTCTATTGTGCTTCCATATGAATCCTCATGTGTTCTCAATAAATATGACCCTAACGTAATCCGACACTGGCTGATTATCGGCTTAATTACATACGAGAAATCCTACTTCACTGGAACATTATTCAGTCAGACTCAACGTTCTAGTCCAAATATAAGTGACGGTGCCGGGCCGCCCTGTAACTGAGCGTTTTTATTGGAGTAACAATGTGAGTGCAAGTCTAATTTACTCAATAATATTGTAGACAGCTCGGGGAATTGAAAGTCTTTAAAATTCAGCACTGTGCTCTGCCAGATATGCCAAGGGACCAATATATTGGGGGGGGCGGGGGGGTCATTTTGCATTTAGGGTGCCCACTGCAGTTCGTTCTGTAATGGCAGCCTGTTCCACGGCTCACCAAGCCAAGATCCAGTCAGAATAAGAATGAATACTGCAAGCAAGTAAAAGTGTATTGCCTTCAGATACTGCAACTAATTTTAAATGTTCATTCAAGGTATGAACATCTGATTTACCTGATAATGAAGTAAATGTAGAGCTTTGCACTGCTTCAATCTCAGAATCCATCAGAGCTATTAAACCAGATGAGTATTTCAGAACCAGCCCAGTTCTGTGCAAAATTAATAGAAATTTTAATAAAGCAGTCATGCTACAGTGGGTCACCATGTTCTAACACCTAATCTATGGTTTCTTTTGGTCACCGGACGTGTGGCATACACCAAAAGCAAGGTAGAATGATTGTCCCTTTAGATCAGCGCTCTCGAACGGTTGCATATAAGATGTAATTTCACAGACTGGCAGGGGCGGGAGGATTTAAATTACAATTACACTACGAGCGTAATAAAAAATGGAAAGTGCATAATAATACTACTCACCAATGATGGAAAATCAGTGGAACCCGGAGCTTTTCTCACTGCAACGAAGCACTCCCACCTAGGGGTGATAGGACACAATAACACCCGAAGTGTGTTCCTTATGTCCAGTCTACTCAGTAACAGTTTGGGTTGCTGACTAAAATTTGGTTGCTGATTCGGTACCGGTCCGATTGAAATGAACTCTCATCAGTTGGTAAATGAACTCTAATTACCATTTGGACATGGAGATAATGGGGGGGGGGGGGGGGGGGGGGGGGGGGGGGGCATGTTAGATGTAATAACACACGTGTTTAAAGTTTTAGGTTGGGATGTCCAACAAGCTTTTTCACACAGCAATAATGAGTTTACTCTTTTACCCACCAGCTTCCTTCAGGGCTTCTGATTTACATCAAGTCAATTCATTTTCACTCCCATTACCAGCTTCACATGGCTCTCATTTTACAGTCGTCTGCGTGTGGTTTTCTGTGCCTCCATAGAGGAATAATAGTAGATGGGACGAACTGAGTCTTCATCTTACAGCAGGCAATTAATGCCTTGCTCAGGGGACCAATAGTGGTAACTTGACAGTGGTGGGGCTTGAACGTGACCGTCCGATTTCTAGCCCGGTGCCTTAATTGCTGAGTGCAACTGCTCATGTTGGCATGTTTCCTGTTTTGTAGGTTGTGGGCGACACATTGGATAGACCAGAGGTCCCCAACAACTGGGTCATTAAATACCGGGCCGCACAGAAAGATTAAAAAATTATGTTTTTTTAAATGTTTTATTGGCAATCAAATCCATAATCCAGCTAAAATGAACAAAAAACTAAAAGCTCAGGGTTCCCACTGATTTTCCATCATTGGTGAGTAGTATTATTATGCACTTTGTGTTTTTTTATTACGCTCGTCGTATAATTTTATTTTAAATCCTCTCCTGCCGGTCCGTGAAATTATATCTTATATGAAACCGGTCTATGGTGCAAAAAGGTTGTGAAGGTAAGACGTAGACATTCCACTGACATATAGCATCCATCGAGCTGTTACAGGTGGGTACACCTTCTGCACCTCATTACAGAAGAAAGTAAAATCATACAGCACACATTTATTAAACTCTTCCTTATAAACCTAGCGACCTTGCAGACCTGAAAGGATTGATAGATTTGTCAGTATTTGAGTACCCAACCGGGACTTCCTGTTGAAACATGACAAGATGAGAAACATTAAAGCTGCTCCGGTGGCTCGAGGAGACCAAAACCTTATTAAGACACTTTTCCATTCAATTTGTCACCTGTCTGTGTTTGACAATAAATAATAAAAAACTGCGAGACTTTAGAAGCGTCGGCTGCACGTTTGTTTAATACATTTTTATTGAATTTGATCCAACTGTCCAATACAAACAAACATACACTGATCAGCCATAACATTAAAACCACCTCCTTGTTTCTATACTCACTGTCCATTTTATCAGCTCCACTTGCCATATACTTTGTAGTTCTACAATTACTGACTGTAGTCCATCTATTTCTCTACATACTTTTTAAACCTGCTTTCACCCTCTGTTCTTCAATGGTCAGGACTCCCACAGGACCACCACAGAGCAGGTATTATTCAGGTGGTGGATCATTCTCAGCACTGCAGTGACACTGACATGGTGGTGGTGTGTTAGTGTGTGTCGTGCTGGTATGAGTGGATCAGACACAGCAGCGCTGCTGGAGTTTTTAAATACTGTGTCCACTCACTGTCCACTCTATTAGACACTCCTACCTAGTTGGTCCACCTTGTAGATGTAAAGTCAGAGACGATCGCTCATCTATTGCTGCTGTTTGAGTTGGTCATCTTCTAGACCTTCATTAGTGGTCACAGGACAGAGGATTATAAAATAAGGACAGCTATTGGACGTGCTCCGAGAGCCCTCATCTTGTGGAAGATTACATCCTGGCTCTCTCTTTTATTTGGTACAGCCAGAATTAGCATTGTGTGTAGCTTCACGCCACCTCGGCCCTGCTATCAATTAATTGTGAGCGTGTGCTAATTACTCGCTATGAAACCACACGAGTGCATGTGGACACTGGGAGGCCGTTACTGTGTGTCACATTAGCTCGCTCTGTTAATTTGGGGTTGTAAGATTCTTGCGTAGGCTATTAGATCAGACACTTAGCACTTTGTTTAAACAAATGAAGCCTGGTTTTCAGCCTTAAACGGCGGCGAGGGACGTTTTAGAAACATTATATAACACACCGTGTAATTTTCATACTTGTAATAGCGGTAAAAATCATGTCGCGGTTGCGATTGACTCCGGCAATTACGCTTTACACCCACGTCGAACCTCTTGGCTTTTTATAAGCGCACGTTTATTGTTATTACTGTCTGGCCGTACACGCCCCACGATTAGCAGAAAGTAGCATGTTTATGTTGTAGTTATTTATTTAGTGAATATAGCATCTTCATCTTCAATGCATGTGGGAGGAAAACGGAGCTCCCGGAGGAAACCCCCGCAGACACGGGGAGAACATGCCAACTCCACATAGAAAGGACCTGTACCGCTCCACCTAAGAATCGAACCCAGGACCATCCTGCTGTGAGGCTGTGGGTGGCTCAGTGGGTAGCACTGCCACTTCACAGCAAGACGGTCCTGTGTTCGATTCCTAGGTGGAGCGGTCTGGGTGATGGACTGCTGACCTTCCACCTTATTCTCCCAAATTCTGCATTTTTATTTATCCATACCAGTTCTGGAAACCTTGTGCCTTAATCCAGGACCAGCAAAAGCTCACAAACACCTTCTTTGTTTGCAGAGAGCCCTAAAACATACAGCAGAACACACTTTACACCCTGTATTCTTCCACCACTTGTGCAGACACCCAAAGCGGATAATCCCTATTAGCGAAGCCCTATCATAGTAGTTCAATTTTGCTTTAACTTCCTGTGAAATGCCCATTTGTGCCTCAGACTGGTGCCACCACTAGGGCTCAAACCCGGGTCTCTGCAGCAGTGTATAGAAAGCAAGAAGCCGTGCTAATGTTTCCAAGCTTCTGCAAAAAGTTACACTTTCCCTCAAATCGCTAAAGCAGCTGTTTCATGCCCCAGAAACGAGAGAGCATTTATTTTCTCCTTCTACACATTTTCCCCCTGATACAGCTGCAATATGAAGGTTTTTACCTACTGAAAAGTGCAGGTCTGCATATTGATGTAATTATATAAATATAAAAGAAGTTTGAGAGGAAAGTCTAGGGGACCTAAAGGACGGAAAATCTCTCTGTTGGGACGGTTCCCAGTTTCAGGGCCTTTGCTGAGTCAGTTGCAGAACAATTTATGTTATTCATTAGAAATGCTTGAAGAATAAGCAGCAGTTCTAGGCTACATCACAAAGTGATTTTAACTAGCTGCATCGAGTCATAATTGAAATCCAGTGGAATATGTACAGGCCAGCTTGCTTTTTGGGAGGGTGGTGTGAAGCTGGGTTGAAGCAGCTTTTATTTTTTGGTCATCTGAATGGAGAACATATCTGGTTTGACCAACATGACATGCATAACCAGCCTGACCATGACTGACCATCATGAACAACCTGACAAACCAGCTTGACAAACCAGCATTACCAGGTTGACTAAGCTGGACTACCACAAAGCAGGTATAGTCTAGCAGTTAGGGTCCCGAGTTAGTAAGTAGAGGCAGTTGTAGCCTAGGGGTTATAGCATTGGACTGGTAATCGAAAGGTCACTGGTTCGAAGCCCCATCACTGCCAGGTTGCCACTGTTGGGTCCTTGAGCAAGACCCTTAACTTTCAATATACTGTCACAGTAATGTAAGTCGCTTTGGATAAAAGTGTCTGCCAAATGCTGAAAAAAAGTAGATGTAATCGAAAGGTTACTGGTTTAAGCCCCACTACTGCCAGGTTGCAACTGTTGGGCCCCTGAGCAAGTCCCTTAACCTTCAATTGCTTGGACAGCAGATACTGTCACAGTACTGTAAGTCACTTTGGGTAAAAGTGTCTGCTAAATGCTATTGGTACGTCTTGTAGGCTTAGCCCTGGATGTATTATTTCAATATTATTTATCTATTTAACAAGATTTTATAACTGTTTTATTTTAACTGCAAATGGTTATAGAAGTTGTCCAACTGCTAATCTATAAATCAAAGGCACAGTCAAACCCTGAGATTCAATTAAAAACTGAAGCTGTGTGGCACCCACACCTGTGGCTACCTGTGCGTCCATCATTAGTGAATCACTAAACATCAAATTCACTGAACTACCCACCTGTGTAGCCAAAGTCACACCACAATTTATACCAGGCATCACATTTGGCCTTTGCATCCACCTCTGTGTATCTCAGTGAATCATTAATTAAACAGGTAAATCAGAGTAATAAGGTCCGGCTGGCCGTGGTTTCACAGAGACAAGCAGAACGCAGCTCTTTAATTCGGGCACAAAGCCTGCAGAAATCTCCTCGGCCCCTCTCTCAAAGACCTGCTTCAGTCTGCCGACGCGCTTCGTTACATTAATAATGCAATATTACTGATCAGAATTTTATTTCGTGTCTCATTGAATTAAATCCAGATGGAATTAAAAATAGCAGCAGGGTGAGGGTTCGTATCATGGCTCGGTAGTTTCAGCTTTCCTTGGGCTATCTAGGATTGGATGCAAAACAGACAACGACAGCAAGATGCTTACAAACTGTCCAAGCTAACATTGGGTTTAAGAATTTAAACTTGATTATGAATGGATTTTTTAAGTGGATATTTTGTTTGATTACATAAATAACAGAGGCTTTTAAAAACAAGCTGCTTCAATCTATTCATGAATCATTATGTAGATTGTTTGTGTATATTTGGACATGGTCATCTGATGATGAAATACTTACAACTTGTGTTACGATAAGTATGTGGACACGTAGACACATTCAGATGTTTATTAACCATCAAAGTCTAAATGAAAGCCTAAATAATGTATGTGATAGGGATGGATGCACCTCTGTACTAAGGTAGAATTATAGAAAACACAGTGGCTAAAAGTTACTAACAAAAAAGGGGTAATCACAAATAAAATTAATAAAAACAAAGTGACAATTGAACGACACAAAACATGTGCAGCCTGCAACAGAAAAAGTGGACAAAACAGGGATAGCGCAGAACTTAGAACTAATTGTCACAATATGACAGGTCACTCTAGCCGTCTGCGAAACCTCGGTTCTCTAAAAAGGAAGGGCAATGCATAAGGGGAACCACAACCCCACTAACTGCTGCTCCCTAATGTGGATTTACCGCTCTAAAAATCGGACGTCTTGCTACTCTCTCCCAGGGAGGTTCTGTTGTAAGACCCAAAATGTCACAACAAGGGGTGAGTTCCCAGAAAGCTAAAGAATGCTGGCATTACACAGCAAAAAAGACCGGACCGGACCGAGCGGCCCAGCATGACGGTTTTAGACAAAAGGAGCTGGCAAGTGTGGAAGCGAGAAACTGTGATATATAGAAGAACTTACACCTGAAGCAAATGACCACTTACAAAGCAGACCCAGTTATCTGTGCCTCTGTGCCCCTTCTGTCGACCTAACATGACTGACCGCGATATTCATTCAGCAGATGAGCCATGTTACACTTTAACAGTCTAAGAAGTATACTTAAATTCAGCTACAACAGAATCAGTAAGGGGAGACAATAATATTAAGCAATTAGTCCTGGCTCACAGTCACCATTCTCACTCATCCCAAGGATGTTTGATTAGCTTGAGCTCATTCCTTTACTGACAGACCTGGCTCTTATTCCTTTTGGCATCTCAGACCCAGCTTCATCAGTCAGATGGTGAAATGATGATGTCTGCTCCAGAGTCTCACAGCAAAGTGCTTTACACCACTCTAAGCAAATCATATAATGAATGATATTATACTGGTGTGCAGCTTTTTGTCCATGGAGGTTAAAAACCTAAAGCTTCTGATTTATTCCCTAGTAACATTGTTCATAGTCAACCAGGGAAACTACAGCAGGTCAAAAATGATGAACAACTTTCTGAAACGTGGTATTTACATCACAGCTCTACACTTCTTTGTTTGCACCCATTAACAATAAATGTTCACTGAAACTGTCAAACCTGAGGCTGAGAACTATTCAGCTGTGGATTGCAGATCTCTCTGCAATTCTTCTGACTGAGTTCATCTTGTACACAAGGTATCTCACACCAGTCAGCATCCTTCTCCTGCTTCTGCTCCGCTTGGATGTGTGCAATTCACCATACAAATCACAAACATGTTTACTTCAGAGGTGGCTGGGGTGTCAGTTCCCGTCTTGTGCGCAGATTCTGATGGGTTTGAGATTGATGTCCGGGGTTTGAAGGACATACGCGGCTAATCCATCAGCATTAGGACCATGTCTGGAACGGGTGGACTATGAGTCCTGAAGGCCGTGACACCACGCACGCCGAAAGCTACAGTCAGTCAACAGCATCTCTGAGTCCCTGAACACGTTATTCTTACATTCTCTTAAACCTGGTGGTCAAACCTGAATCAGGATTGTGTAAGGAATACATATGAATTATACTGGCGTTGTAGATATATTCCAAAAACATTTGTGCACCTGATCCAGGATGTTTATTCATCTCATTTCTCATTTGTAAAGCATTGCAGAACTGTTTTTACGTTCTGACTGTTTTTATGCACAATATATTATTAGTGATATTTGCTCATTGCAGAAATATTATTTTAATAACATTTATTTACTCTTTGCAGGTAGTGGTAGATTAGTATTAAAGGTACTAGACTAGTGATCACAAGGTCTCTGGTTCAAACTCCACCTCTGCCAAATAGTGACATTTGTAGATCGATTTGTATGTATTTGTTTTATTTTACTTTTTTTCTGCTTTTATTTTTGTTAAGTTTAATATTCCTGAAAGAACACCAGCACATTCTCAAGAAAGGTTTATTAGAGTAAATGGTTCTGAATTTTATATCGTAATTGTGCAGTTCACTTTGCTGGACACTAGATGAGGCTGATCTGATTGTTTTGGAAGATGAAAAAAGCTCTTAAAAATACTACATCACACGCGTCCACCTATACCTACTACAATTTAATTGATGATATAATTATATGGTAACAAAACATACACGATGAGACATAACATTATGACCACCTTCCTAATATTGTGTTGGTCCCCCTTTTGCTGCCAAAACAGCCCTGCAACTGTGATGCTCTGTGTATTCTGACACCTTTCTATCAGAACCAGCGTTAACTTATTCAGCAATCTGAGCCACAGTAGCTCGTCTGTTGGATCGGACCACACGGACCAGCCTTTACTCCCCATGTGCATCAATGAGCCTTGGCCGCCCATGACCCTGTCGCCGGTTCACCACTGTTCCTTCCTTGCACCACTTTTGATAGATACTGACCACTGCAGACCGGGAACACCCCACAAGAGCTGCATTTTTGGAGATGCTCTGACCCAGTCGTCTAGCCATCACAATTTGGCCCTCGTCAAACTCGCCCATTTTTCCTGCTTCTAACATCAACTTTGAGGATAAAATGTTCACTTGGTGCCTAATATATCCCCCCCCCACTAACAGGTGCTGTGATGAAGAGATAATCAGTGTTATTCACTTCACCTGTCAGTGGTCGTAAGGTTATGCCTGGTCGAAGTTATTGCATAGGTTTCTTTGAGGCTGAAATATCAAAGAGGCAAAAATTAACACACAGAAAATGAATAATGATGTAGAATGTTCTGTAATTTCATTTAACTTAGTTGAATGGCATCTAAATTCCTTCATAGTGATTAAGACTGAATAGAGTGGTCAGGGTCAGTTTGACTGCACCCAATAAAAAGTCGTGTGTTCACGTATTTTGAGCTTAAAATAATCTGTACATTTTCGGCCAGTGACTTACTGTACTATGACAGTTTACAGTGTGAGCAATTGAAGGTTGAGGGCCCAAAGGCAGCAACCTGGCAGTGGTTGGGCTTGAACCAGCGACCTTCTGATTACTAGTCCAGTACATTAACCACATGTTATGTAGTGTTGATTCAGATTCACAAGAATAAATCACTAAGATGAAAGTTTGCACGTCACTCACCTGTAGAAGGAAAGAACAGAACTGGCGGGCTCATGCTTCCTCTACATGATACGAGTGTTTTGTACACAGGATGAACTGTAAAACAGAGTAAACATTAATGTCTGAGCTGCAGAGCTTCTGGTGTAAGTCACGTCACTGCAAACAGCACTCACCACTTCGGACACATTGATTTTTGCTTCACCCGGTTTACCTTTGGGTCTGATGTTTATTCTCACTTGCTGAGCCTGTTGTGTTCGACAGAAATCACATGAGCGCAGCAGACTTGAGTCACTCGAGTGCTAGTTCAACAAAATAATGCAGCTTTAGTGAATCTTCTCCTGCCTGCTCCTTAATCAGGTCATGCTATATCAAGCGTCTTATTGCGGTGGCTATTTTTACCGAACTACAAAAACAGATCTTGGGATTTTAGGTCACTCTGACCTGAATGCACTGGCCAAAAATTAGGAGTGCAGCACCAGCGGTTAAAATTTGTCTTACTGACAGTGATTGTATACACACCCAGCACTTTATTATCTACACCAGTTTGATACATATATTATATTAACTCAATTCTATTGAAGCATTTTTACCCTTTTTTCCCAATCTTGTCATATCACATATTACTTTACATCTACAAGGTGGACCAACTAGGTAGGAGTGTCTAATAGAGTGGACAGTGAGTGGACATGGCATTTTAAAACTCCAGCAGCGCTGCTGTGTCTGATCCACTCATACCAGCACAACACACACTAACACACCACCACCATGTCCGTGTCACTGCAGTGCTGAGAATGATCCACCACCTAAATAATACCTGCTCTGTGGTTGTCCTGTGGGGGCCCTGACCATTGAAGAACAGGGTGAAAGCAGGTTAAAAAGGTATGTAGAGAAATAGATGGACTACAGTCAGTAATTGTAGAACTTCAAAGTGCTTCTAAATGGTAAGTGGAGCTGATAAAATGGACAATGTGTGTAGAAACAAGAAGGTGGTTCTAATGTTATGGCTGATCGGTGTAGATCTCAGTGAGGGTATACTGTAGTAGATGGCAGTTGTAGCCTAGCGGTTAAGGTACTGGACTAGTAATCAGAAGATCACTGGTTCGAGCCCCACCACTGCCAGGCGCTTAACCCTCAGTTGCTCAGACTGTATACTGTCACAGTACTGTAAGTCACTTTGGATAAAGGCGTCTGCTAAATGCAGAAAATGTAAATGTGGTAGATCAACAGGACCTGACGCTTGATGCGTTTTCAGGTCAACGACTTTGCATCTTAACAGACATTGTTTACTTTAGGAAAAAAACAAACATCTGAACTAAATGACAGGTAGAGTCACCTTGAATTAAAAACAAAAGTGGACACAGGCTCTTCCTGTCCGGGGCCATCTGTTTGTATCAGAGGCGTCCTGTCACTACGATAGGACAGCAGAACCTGACGCGCTTATTCTCGAATCAGCAGGACTGTCTCTGTGCTAAGCAGCTGAAGGTTTGCATGCATAAAGCTTTCCTGAGACTTTTATTAAAGGATATAGCATAAACTTTTGGCTAAACAGGTAAACATTGAATAAGCCACAGAATTGTTTGTTAGTTTTCTAAACTCAGTTACCTGAGTCGTGTTTTTATCTGCTTTACACTTCCCCATCTTGGACATTTTGTCCAACCAATTGCTATTCTAAAATAACCGAGCGTCTTTAGAGTTTGTTGAGTTTATAAAGTAAGAAATAAACTGTACATAGACAAACTATCGAAAGCTTAATACTTTACTGGCTTGTTCTTTTGAGTCGCAGCACAGAGATGATCACGTGTGTAGAGAAACACACGTTTACATTGATTATGGAATCCACAAAGGGCAAAATGCACTCAGTACGTAAACACATACATCAAACATTATCAGCACACGACACCACAGAAAAGTCTGTTATGCTAACTTAATTGCTGTATAATTGCTAGGACCGCCTCATATTGCATATTGTGCCTCATATTTCATACGTTGTGCGAAGTTAAATCACTAAACACAAACCTTATATTTTGAATTTCACAGCAAATTGCTTATTACAGGAAAAATGGCTCATTTCGTGAATTAGTTAGGGCCTTAATGATAAGGAATGCTATTTTGCATTTTGTAACGTCAATAGAAACTGCCGGATCATAGTTACGCCTGCACAGTTGCACTACAACATGAAAGTCAGTATTAAAAGAAATGTACGTATAGAATAAATTATTTCACTGGCTCAGCTGAGATTAGGCAGGCCACTTTATATAAAAACAACCCCCCTTTGATCAGCCTGGCCTTGGCTTTAGCTGTAAATACCTGCTAGCATGTAACTGTGCCCAAACCCCTGTCATAATCTGTTTTAACTGCATTCTCTATGTGTAGGGAAACTGTTTTTGGAAGACTTATTTACTTAGTAGCTTCCAGTGGGAAAAATACCCCTGGTGTAATTCATAAATAAGACGCTCAGAGCTATATTGAACAGATAGCCAGCAGTTTACATTAATTATATACTTATTTACCTTAGTGTGGGTTACTGTAAATCATCAAAACCATACACATACGGCTATTACAACCAGTTTAACTCTCTCACACATGAATTTCTTCTTAGTTGTACACATAATGAGTTCTTACTAGGGCAGCATGGTGGCGCAGTTGACAGTGCCTTGGAATGATTCTTTCTGTGTCTATGTGGGTTTGCTCCGGGTGCTCCGGTTTCCTCCTTCAAGTCCAAAGACATGCAGACAGGTTAATCTGAGCTTCTAGAAATTGGTGTGTGTATGTGTGTGTGTTTGCTCTGTGCTGGATTGGTGACCTGTCCGAGGTGTTTCCTACCTATCTCTCAATAACTCTGACCCACTGCAACCCTCTTTCGAACTTAGCTTTAATATAAATACATTATTAAGACTACCATTCTATGAGCATTTTACTGTAGATGAAATAACTCTACTCTGGTAGGCTAAATTTAAGAGACATTACATGCATCGTACCTGTAACGTCCACCTGTACAGAAAAATATCTAAGATATACGGTTTAATATTCCCCCTCAAACAGCGGAGGCCGATAAATACAGGCAGATTGCAGCACTGCATTCATTAACATGCCTTTTCCAAATGATCAGTGTGGAAGAAAGCAAGATTATAGCATAGCAGTGGCGCCGAGGCAAGACATTCATCTCTATACCACTCAGCTGGGAGGCCAGAAAAGTGTAAACAAACTGTCTCATGAAGAGCCTTTTCCATAAAAGAGTGCATTTCATTAGCTCAATCTGAATCAACTCCAGCAGCGATAAAAACCGTCGCATAGATTATGAGATACTGAGAGTCGAATGTGGTGTAGAAAGGGAATATTTTACTGTAAATATTTAGTTTACTGTTAATACAGCCGTCTGTGATAGATGCTGGTGTGAAGAACAAATGGAGATGATGTGATATGGTGGATCACCCATGTTCGTTTATACTAAATTTCCCCCTCTTTCCTTTCTAGCTGTAATATCCAGTCTTTTGGGAAGCCTTTCATCAAGACTTTGGAGTGTGTCTGTGGGTATTTGTGCTCATCCAGTCAACAGACTCAGTAAAGTCAGGCTCTGATGTTCAGGCCCCAATTCATCCCAAAAATGTTAAGTTGGGTTGAAACCAGGGGTCTGTGTAGAATGGTCAAACAATTTCACAGGGGTGTAATCATGCTGGAAATGAAAGGGGAAATCCCCAAACTGCCTTAATGTTTAAAGCATCACAGATTATATCATTTACCTTATATCATTTATATACACCTGATAGCAGTGGATGTTTCAGAAACAACAAAATTCAACCATTAGGTGGGGCGTCCATATACTTTTGATCATATAGTGTATATTTGGGTTCATTACCCTTGGTGCTGATCCAGTTGTAGCTTCACAGCAGAAGTAGGTGGATCTCTCTACATTATGAATCCTCTACTACACTTAAGAGAGCCATCTAAGTAAATAAAAGCACTCTGTGATGCACCTTTAAGCATTTTTTTACTCAGGGGAGATTATAAAATGGTGAAATTTATTATTAATAACTATGATTAATGAATATCCATATCAGTCCTCGAGACCCTACGCTCTCTACACACAGATAATAAATCAAACCAGGTGTACCATGACAGGAGATTACAAGAGGAAAAGGACTTCAGATGAGAATCCCTGCGTACTAAAAATATAGTACTGTAGTATTTTAAATGAGATTTTACGTTGAAATATTCTGAAGAATTAATACTCTGACAGTAAATACTCTGCTCTGATAAGCTTTTAACATCAAATTACATAAATTATGGTGAAAAAAAAGTACAAGAACTACTTATTTACTCATTTATATATACTTGTTTTTTACTTATTAATATTTGATACATACCTAGTTATCCCCATTCTAATTTACAGATGCTTATATGTATATAGACCTAACTACATACACAGACTAGGCATAACATTATGACCACTGACAGGTGAAGTGAATAACACTGATTATCTCTTCATCACGGCACCTGTTAGTGGGGGGGATATATTACACAGCAAGTGAACATTTTATCCTCAAAGTTGATGTTAGAAGCAGGAAAAATGTGATGGCTAGACGACTGGGTCAGAGCATCTCCAAAACTGCAGCTCTTGTGGGGTGTTCTCGGTCTGCAGTGGACAGTATCTGTCAAAAGTGGTCAGAGGAAAGAACGGTGGTAAACCGGTGACAGGGTCATGGGCGGCCAAGGCTCACTGATGCACGTGGGGAGCAAAGGCTGGTCCGTGTGGTCTGATCCAACAGATGAGCTACTGTAGCTCAAACTGCTGAAGAAGTGAATGCTGGTTCTGATAGAAAGGTGTCAGAGTACACAGAGCATCACAGTTTGTTGCGTATGGGGGAGGAAAAGGGGGGCCAACACAATATTAGGAAGGTGGTCATAATGTTATGCCTAATCGTTGTATGTATATAGTTATAATCTGTCTGTCCGTCCGACCATCTATATCTATATCTGTCTGTCTCTGTCTATAATTCAACAGCTGTTGAGATGTACAGTACCCGTCCTTTACATCTTCACATAAACACAAAAAAAATGTACACAAACACCCCCTTGTGGAGGCTTTACTGTACATCTCGCAAACCACAGTGGGACCAGATTGCCACCATTTATTAATGAGGTATATTTCGTTTTGATGCATCGTTTGTGTCGCCTGGATCGCTTGAAAAAAGGTTGAAAAACACTGCTGTACTAGACCAGGACTGCATTTCTGTGAATCCTTTGACCATGTGTGTTATGTGGGTAATTTATGTATTTTATGGAATAAATGTCGTCTACATGTGTGTTGAGTTCTGATATAAACAGGGTGTTTGTCAGTGGCTTACAGGAATTAATAGGATGTGCAGAATTAACTACTCACTAAGGATGAGTTATTATTTTATCGACAATATTTAGCAATATTTTATTTTTAATGATTAAAGTTACAGAGTACAGCTTTTATTCTTGCCTATATATGTCTGTATATTTCCTCAGAGTGACAAACAAAAGTGATGTGACTGCAGATGCCCTCTACACCGCTCATCTCGACGCCCTGGGCACATTTGCAATTTTCTCAGATTAAGCTGGGCATTAAGTGTATCTGCAAGAACACGCTGACTGTAAAAAATGTCCCGACTTTTTCCTCATACTAAACGTATTCCTGAAGATAGTGTTTCAGTGAAGCCTGACTGAAAAATTACAGAAGAAAAACGACCTTCCCCTCCCGAGGGGAAGAAATGCAGAATGAATATATGTAATGTGCATTACTAAACGCTTCATCCTCCCTCCATTCCTACAGGTCATGTTTCCGGAATGAGTTCGATATCTGAACCCTGGGAGGCGTCCAAGGCTATAGCACTGTTTTGCTGGTTAAGCACAAAGCAGCGCACTGCGATAAGATTTATATTCGGGACACGTTCATTCACTTTCTTCCCTGGCAGTTTGTTCGTGTTCGTTTCTCTCCTCCTTGGCTCAAAGGTTGGCACCATGTCATAGCATGCGACATTTCACCTCGGCGAAATCTGACAACCTATCAGGAGAACGATCAGTTCACACAAAATGTAATATCTGAGAAAACCAGCCTGCTGGATCCAGGGTCCTGCACCAAAGCATGACATCAAATACAATCAATCAACCAATCGTATCAAAGCCATCTATTATAAACGGGGGTGGACAAAATACCAGAAACACATAGCAATATATTTCAATTAAGTGGCATTTTGGCCCATTACGCCAATTGATATTTTATTTATGCATTTTCTCCCCTTTTTCTCCCTTTTTAACACGTCCAATTGCCCGATTGCGTCATGCTTCCTCTCCACCAATGCCGATCCCCACTCTGATTGAGGAGAACGAAGCTAACCCATGCCCCCTCCGACACGTGGGCAGCAGCTGTATGCATTTTGTCACCTACACTTTAACGAGTGCAATGCGAATCAGCCCTGTGTAAGGAGAGACACACCCTGACAGCAAGCGCCAATGGGTTTACTGGGTTTGGGTTTAACCAAGTTTCAGGTCAGCTCTGTTTATCCCAAAAACATAAATTTTCCATTACATTTAGCAAAAAAGACCAAAGTTATGTCTAGTTTGTAGCTGTACACGTACAACAAGTGCTAACAGGGTATGTGTTCCTAATAAAAATGCCAGTAAGTTTGGGATGAACAAAATTAATTGCTCTGTGAGTTCAAATCTCATTTATTTTGTACCATACCATCAAGGTCCAGCAGTTCACATAAAGTTACTTCAGAAAGATCATGCCACAGTCTGGAAGAAAGTTGGAAATAGGAAAATATGAAATTAAATGAAGGCGGCTTGACACCTAACACAAATATCTAAGGGTTCTAATAATGAAACACCCACTACACCAGCAGTTTACATTAGTGAGTCATGTACTGTATACCGAAACAAGATATTGCTATATGTTCTATTCCAACAATAGAAAGTTTATATTATGCAAAAATCAGAGGTGTTCATCAGAGAAAACAGCAAGATTAAAAAGTAAAAAAGTGTTTTTGATTGTCACACAGCATTAACTTTTTATTATTTATTAAAATAAAACCTCAATTAGGTGCGGCTACATTTCAGTAACATCTCATTAACATATATTTACCCCAAGCAAATAAAAATGAACTGTTTATTCCATTGGGAATTATTATTGAGTGTATTAATAATACTTTGTTTGATTAAATACATGTATATTAATAAAATTGTATTGAAGAAGTATTCAGCCCACAGTCCAGTGTTCACGTGAACTGAGAATGTAATTGTTTTTAATTAAAACTCTCTCTTTGTAAAATAATTATAAATAAATAAACTGACAGTCTTTCTTGTTTACTGTCCACATTTGGCAGCTATTAAAGCCAGAAGGCAGAAATTGGGATGCAAACCTGATTTTCATATCGTTTATTAAGATTTGAATTTAATTTAAGGGATGTAACGATACACTCTACCCACGATGCGATACGATTCATGATACAAAATGAAACAAAATTTCCTTTCCTTTTATTATTTCTCTGTAAAAAAATACTGTATATGTGCTTATCTTTTATTTATCTACATAATGAATGCCCTTTTTTATGCATTTTTTCCCTTTTTCTCCTGATTTCTCCTGCATCCAATTTTTACCAATTGCATTATACTGTACTTCCTCTCTACTGGTGCTGACCCCCGCCCCGATTGAGGAGAGCAAACTGACACACAACACCGCTGCGCCACCTGAGCGGCTTAATGAATGCCCTTTTATTTCTGAGGTAGGTACAAACTATGCCAAATAATGCTTATTGTGTAAAAAAACTGAAATTTTAAAACAAATCCAACATTGTATAAATAAATGATAATGAAACTATCCTCACATAAATACATTTGGCTGGAAACTCCCCTACCTGGCAACTTTGTGAATTGCCGTCAACCAGGCGAGGTGAATAGCCCCTTTGCTTATTCTTAAATGAATAACCTACTCGAATCGTGGCACATGTGCACCGATTTTTAACTGTCTTGTGGTGCATCATTATATCCCTAGTAAATTTTGTCTGTAAGAGCTTTTCTCACCTTACAGAAGGCTGAGGAGCAAAGACTCTTATTTAAAGGCTCTTATTTTAAGGCATTATTTACAGATGGCGGCAGGTCTAGCAAAACAGAAATTGATGAATGACTTGTTTAAAGGTGCAAATCTGTAATCATGCTACATTAAAAATCTCCCTGGTCTTTATTCGGACTAATTCCAACATCGATATGAGTCTATAAAGACTTTACAGCTGCTCCAGTGCAGTTTTATTTCTGTCTGAAAGGGCGATGTTAGTGATTTCTGAAAGACGTTCATCCTCTCTCTGTATGAGTCTATAGCTCAAAGCAGATTGATGGTAGACATGTTCATTTTATTATTACACTTATTATAAAACCAGACTAGGAATCGTACCACGTGTCGGCTGTAATATTAAAAAGCGTTTTAGCTACAAAACCATTTATAATTAATCCATAAACAAATCTCCATGTACGTTATTAAATCTCTGCTTTTTCTCACTGTTCTCTGTTCCAGCCTGTAGCTATACTGAGCGTATTTGAGCTCGGCCTTTCAGTTAAACCCACAGCGTTGGTTTAAACAATGTTATATTGAGTTACAGAACTTGAAACGGTTTGCCTAAAAGTTGCTGAGTGTAACGAGGGTGGTGAGAAAAGGCTGGACGTACAGCGCTATTGCCTGAAGCGGGATTCGAAATGAAACCACAGAGCAGGTATTATTTAGGTGGTGAATCATTCTCAGCACTGCAGTGACACTGACATGGTGGTGGTGTGTTAGTGTGTGTTGTGCTGATATGAGTGGATCAGACACAGCAGCGCTGCTGGAGTTTTTAAACACCTCACTGTCTCTGCTGGAATGAGAATAGTCCACCAACCAAAAACATCCAGCCAACAGCGCCCCGTGGGCAGCGTCCTGTGACCACTGATGCAGCAATAGCAACAGCAATAGCAGCAATAGATGAGTGATTGTCTCTGACTTTACATCTACAAGGTGGACCAACTAGGTAGGAGTGTCTAATAGAGTGGACAGTGAGTGGACACTGTATTTAAAAACTCCACTCATACCAGCACAACACACACTAACACACCACCACCATGTCAGTGTCACTGCAGTGCTGATAATGATCCACCACCTAAATAATACCTGCTCTGTGGGGGTCCTGTGGGGGTCCTTACCATTGAAGAACAGGGTGAAAGCAGGTTAAAACAGTATGTGGAGAAACAGATGGACTACAGTCAGTAATTGTAGAACTACAAAGTGCTTCTATATGGTAAGTGGAGCTGATAAAATGAACAGTGAGTGTAGAAACAAGGAGGTGGTTTTAATGGTATGGCTGATGGGTGTATGTTTGACCGTATGCACCCTGCAGCAATAAATTAATAGGGGTGTCAGAATGTTGCTTTGTGTTCGTAATGTATTTTATTGAATATTAATTAAAATAAGAGTTTCTGTGACTCGACCACTTTGGAACTATTGTGAATCCAACACAGCAGAGCATTTCTCTCAGAGCTAATTTCTTAAAGTAGGGCTCTGGCCCGAGATCAGAATTTGTCCTTTACCTCGTAATGCCTTTCGTTCGGTGGCTCAGGCCAAGACTTAATCCAAGATGATCATTATTCTTACTGCATTAATATGGATCACAGTGTGTTCGTGTTGAAAAATGCTATACTGAGAGGGCTATATGTGTATGGTAGAATACTTTTTTTTTACTATTTAAGCAGCCAGAGCAGCGTACACATTAAAATACATTACAAAGTTTAGAGAGAGCTTTATTATGTCGATGGAGGGGTGAGAGGTCTTATTAAAACCAGTACACTTGAATGCTTTATGGAGTAAACTGTTTTTGTTTAAGCAAAATGTAATCTGCTATGCTGTTTACTGATCTGGGTTACTCTGTCACGAAAGTAACTCAATAAAGCTTTTATTAGTTCCTTTTGGTTTAGCAATTGCATTTTGAATGATAAAGGGACCATTAAAACCATTAGATTCTGATGGATAAATGTTTAATGGAAACCATTAGGTTCATTCTCATTGGGAACTGGTGCTGTGTGTTCACATATCACTATTTTACAATAATTAAGCTAATAATAAAGTATAAAGTAATAATGTAAGGAATAAACCATCATGGACCATTTTGTCGCCTCACAGCAAGAAGGTCCTGGGTTTGATCCCCAGACGGGGCAGTCTGGGTTCTGTCTGTGTGAAGTTTGCATGTTGCATGTGTGCGATTGACTGGCGCCTTATCCAGGGAGTTACTGTGTGCCTTGCGCCCATTAAAAAGCTGGGATAGGCTCCAGCACCCCCCCCCCCCCCCCCCTGGGCTTAAACAAACAACCCTTTGATTTCTAGTCCAGTTAATTACTTTTACATTTATGTCATTTGGCAGACGCTTTTATCTAAATATCTAAAGCAATTTACAGTTTTGACAGTAAGCAATTGAGGGTTAAGGGCCTTGCTTACAGGAGCGGGTAGCAGTGGTTGGGCTTGAACCAGCAACCATCTGACGACTAGTCCAGTTAATTAGTCCACTGCCCTGGCATTTCATGTATACCCTGAAAACTTCTCAACCATCCCATGGTACCATTTAAAACCCTTTTAAGTTGCAATTCATCGTGTGGAGACGTTTTAAATCCATGAATAATGTCACTGTCTTGCTCGGGATTTATCTTACAGCAGGTTTTAGTCTCTTCCCTTTGAGATCAGCAGTGAACGGTATTCTTGTGATCCATCATGATCTACAGCGCCTAAAAGACCACACGCTGGTGAGAAATATGAGAGTCTGTGTGCCACTAAAAGCCTAGTGGAAGTCCTTGAACGCTGCTCGTCTTATCAAAACACTTCCACCGCAAGTGACTCCGGATCTCAATTTACAGCATAAGGGCCAAAAAAAGATTGGGAACCCTCCAAATTTTATTTAAATAAGATGCTGTAGTGAATCTTGTGACCATAAAGCAGAATTAATGAAATTTTAATAGCAATAATAAATGCCAATGCATGTATCTGCCTACATGTAAAGCCATCTATGGCATAAAATGTATCTGCAAAGTGAATTTCTATATGACCAACTCAAACAGCAGCAATAGATGAGCGATCGTCTCTGACTTTACATCTACAAGGTGGACCAACTAGGTAGGAGTGTCTAATAGAGTGGACAGTGAGTGGACACGGTATTTTAAAACTCCAGCAGCGCTGCTGTGTCTGATCCACTCATACCAGCACAACACACACTAACACACCACCACCATGTCAGTGTCACTGCAGTGCTGAGAATGATCCACCACCTAAATAATACCTGCTCTGTGGTGGTCCTGACCATTAAAGAACAGCATGAAAGGGGGCTAACAAAGCATGCAGAGAAACAGATGAACAAAATCAGATACAAATCAAAATGGTTTCTGTGACTCAAGGTTCAGAAACCTTTCATTATTTTTCAGCTCACTTTCCGCCCCTCCGAGCAATCCATCCTTCCTCCAACATTTTTCTGACCTGACATTTCCCTAATGTTTCACTAATGCTGAACTCGTTCTCAGGTGATACCCGCACTTTATTCTGCATGCTGCGTAGAAATGCAACACGGAGGTAGATTACACCGGAACGCTGTGTGCATTGCCCGAGATGGTGAAGCTGTCTGACATTTAAAGATCAGCCAGGCATGGAGACGGTGCAGACAGCAAGGCCTTTCAGGCATTTGTGAGAGACAAGCTAATTATTTTTACATCACACAGTGATAGGCCAGTCTTAAAGCGCCCCGTTTAGAAGTGAATTAGCAGACGGCGTGCAAGACCGCAATTTCAAATCTGGCCACATTTTAATGACACAATCATTGCCAGCCAGGTAACAGATGCTTTGTTTGAGCGAGAAAGAAAACGTCTTGAGTTGTGAATACATTTATGGCCTCGAGTTCATCTTTCTAAAGGGAAAAATTCAGCTGAAGTTCTTTTCTCTTTTCTTTATGAGTGCTGTAAAGTTACAGACTGCACTTTGTTCTGCTTCCAACTGACAGTACAGCAACTGAGAACTACATTTATTAATTAATATTCCTTTTCTCTACTTGGCTGAGTCACAGTTTCTCTTTAGGGATAAGTTTAATGGGGCAATTTTGGCCCATGACTCTTAAAGTGTGTGCCAGGTTGGCTTGGAATTGTTTTTATCCAGTACTTTTATCTTCTGTGCACCATTCTGACAATCTCTGTTTCTGAAATGCATCCACACAACATGCTACCACCTAAAAATGCTGTCGAGAAGGTGTTAACTGCTTAATATGGCTTAGATTTACTCTATCTGTGACTTGTGATGCTTGGTGACACAGTCAACATCCTATTAAGTGTTAAGTTTGTTAAATAAGATTAGAGGGATGTACTGATCTGTGCAGTGTGGATGTAATTTCCTGCTCGATATGATGAAACTAAGCTCTGAGTCTCTCTGTTCCATCCCTGACTCATTTTCAGTGCTTATTTAACTCTAGTTCGTTGTGCTCTGGAGATATACTCTATCATAATGAAGGACCTCACAAAGAGACAGGCTATTTATCCCTTTAAAGTAAACAAAACCAGCTAATCCACACATTTCTCACACTGGTAACGACTATCCACAAATCAACTAAGCTGTCAGTGTAATGCAGCATTAGTTAAAAGTTCAGCATTGTACTTAACCGCATTGTTAACAAAATGGTGATATTGTGCTCAGTTAAAAAGTACCTCATGTAAATAAATTAGGCACCTACATCCCTTTACAGAGCACCGAGTCTCAGCATTTCTGTGTTTATTGACAAGCCGAATCTCTTATCTGAGGTTACACACACCGGGTGCCGTCAGTTAAACACATTCACCATATCAGAGAATCAGGAGCTTCAATTATAACGAGTCAAATGTGAATCTTTAAGCGCTTTTATCAACCGCATGATTTACCGTAATCAGGAACAGGCAGGTTTAGAGCAGATAAGATTACAGATAATCGCAGGCGAGTCTGTCTGGTCTCCCAAACTACATTTTGTCACGAAAACACACGCGAGAAGTGATGAGGGGTTTAATGATACCACGTCCAAAAATGCACATCAATAAGTAGCGAGCGATCAAAGTTGTTTGTGCGCTGATGTGTAGGGTAAAAACAAGTAGAAAAAATGCTGAATGATGATGAGTGGATTGGTTCTGTTCTGTAGTCAGTTAGAGGTTAATAAATTGTTTTTGGCAATGCATTGTTGGTATGATGGTTTGGCGTGGACAATAAGATCACAAAATACTGTAAAGCTTGTGTGTGTGCCAATGTATTCTGATATAAACTATATTATGCCCATGTCCCACCTCCACCGGGTTTTCCCTCACCCCGTATCCAGCATTCTCATTGGCTGTAGTTCGACAAAGCACTCGCTGCCGCTTGCAATCTGCTCGCAACGCCTTTCACACGACACGATTTTCATTCGCCGACAGGTCCAGATATTTAACATGATCGGTGAGCTGCTCGGATCGAGGCTGCCACATCTAGCGGAGACCAGTCGACAAGCGAAAATTAGGACAAAAATCATGTAGTGTGAACTAGGCATTAATAAATCTAAACGTTATGGAACTTGCTAAAGAGCTAAAGAGTCATTTAACCATCCTAAACAACTATATGTTCCTGGAAAAGATGTAAAACGTTATCCCATTGACCAATAAAGTCATTATAAAGCCATTAATTTAATTTGCTACAACTAAAAGCTGCAGAAATGATTATTATTATTAAAACATCAGCACTACACAAAAGGAATTGGTTTTGTGCTTTCCACAATATTGAGTATATTAGACAACTGCAGTCTGCTACTACAAGTCACCTGACAGTATGGCCAGTACGGCCTGTAAGCTTGTATTCCGACCTTCCGCTTTATTCCCCTCAGTGTGATCGGAAAACAACTTTTCCCAGAAGATGTGATGCAACAGGAGGCAACATGGACGATGTCATAAGTCAGTTCTAGCTTTTTGACATCGGCTTGATGTGTCACAACCTTTACACTGACTCTCACAGAGCGGCTCTTTTTAAACAATCACACGACAGCGGCTTTTCAGATAATAAAGCTCAACCCGGACATCCGGACGACTCTGATGGCAAGCTGAGCTCACTTTTTACTTTTTACTTTTTTACTGCATCAAAGATCTGCATCCTGTGCTGACAAAGCCTTATAGTGGCTGGTGCTGCATCCCCTCTGCCCTCCAAGACTTGCCCTACCATCTTTTTTCCTCCGCATCTCATAATGCATTCGGTTGCTAATCCTGAATCCCCAAAGGACAGCCTTTAGTTTTCCTTCTGTCAAGCAGCCACCTCCATTCTGGTCTGCTTTTAACTGCCTAAATCACAGCTGACTGGAAAAGAGGGGAAAAAAGTACAAGACATGACAGAGTTACCTTGTGAAGGGCACACGTGTCCTTATTAGATTCTGGGGGAATAAAAAAAGCTCCTATCTTTAAATATCTTTGCCAGGGGTGTCCAACCTGCTATCATTTGTGACTCGTTACCATTTGCGACCATAACGTGTGGTGTTCTGGTACGAGTGTAGCAGGTGTAGCAGTGTTGTTGGGATTTTTAAATACCTCAGTGTCAATCTTTGAGGGACAAAAGTGATTGATAAACAGGGTACAAGAGGGTGACAAAGTGTGCATGATTCTAAAATAATAAAATAATTCATAATTGTGGGTGGGCGGCACAGTGGCTCGGTGGGTCCTTGGTTTGATCCCCAGATGGGGCGGTCTGGGTCCTTTCTGTGTGGAGTTTGCATGTTCTCCCCGTGTCTGTGTGGGTTTCCTCCGGGGGCTCCAGTTTCCTCCCACAGTCCAAAAACATGCAGTCGGGTTGACTGGAGATACTGAATTGCCCTATTGGTGAATGGGTGTGTGTGTGTGTGTCTGCCCTGCGATGGACTGGCGCCCCGTCCGGGGTGTTACTGTGTGCCTTGCGCCCATTGAAAAGCTGGGACAGGCTCCTGCCCCCCCTTGCAACCCTGACTGGATAAGCAGTTAAGAAGGTGAGTGAGTAATTGTGGGTACCAGATAGGTGCACCTTATACAGTGCGTGGTGAGTGTATACTGTAAAAGTGTAACTGATTATGCTGATTATGATTATACTGTAAAAACAGGCAACAATTTCTCTGAGCTTAATTCAGTATTCCTGTAGTCACACACACACACACACACACACACACACCACATACTGCTTCCTCCAGCTCATTATGCTTAATTTATAGAGAACGAGGTACGTCTCTGTACTGTCAAAGAACTCGTCTAATTTCACCAGCACATGTCACATGTTCCCCGCACACACTCCGCTTCATGAGTTAGAAGGTGTATAATTGAAATTGAGCTTCGGCAGGGATTTACACCCCCGCGGGTTTGATGTAGCTTCCTGCTGAGGATGTGGATACAGCAGGCGTAGCCCTGCTCCTGCTGACTGGTTCTTTATCTCTGTTCCTTTGTAGCTCTCAGTCGGTCCGTCTGTCTTCCTCCTCTGCTGCCTCTTCCTACTAACTTCCGTGCTTCATCCGTTTCTATGCCACTAACTCTGGGTAACATATTGGCTGAAGCAAAACGTCATATTTCACATCAATTATCCTGCATCTTCGCAGCCCAGGTGAACTTACATCGGCTGTTGTTCTGATGTAAAAAGGCTACAGAATGAGGAGCAAAATCCCTGATACAGTTTTGAGGATCCCTGACGTCATTTACATGCATCTGTATTAACTTGATCATGGCACCAAATAGAAACGCTCTACACAAACAATCCACAGTCCAAGGTTGACTACTAAAACAGCCACCATTCTTCTGGAAATGCTTACCATAAGTATTGTAGCGTTAGCGAGACATAGATAGATAGATAGATAGATAGATAGATAGATAGATAGATAGATAGATAGATAGATAGATAGATAGATAGATAGATAGATAGATAGATAGATAGATAGATAGATAGATAGATGGATGAATTGATGGATGGATAGATAGATTGATTGACAAGCAGACAATCAATAACAGTTGGCTTTTCAATTCAAACCATGTCTGTATTTGAACCAGCAATCTTCCGAGTTATAGCTCTACCCACTAGGCTACCACTGTCCCCACGTATTGTAGGTATTTTAATACAGAGAAGTGTGTGTTGTATGCACAGAGTAGTAGTTGATCCAAAACAAGCATCTGTAACAAAAGAACAAATGCTCGTGGGCAATCTGTGTACATGCTACTACTGTTTACTTCCATTGTGCATTGTGCAGCACCTCTGTTAATAATGCATTCCTGGTTCCAATAAAAACTGGTGCAAATATTGTCAGAAGAAGCTTGAACAGAACCAGGTTAAGATTATTAACTTAAGGTTATTTTGGTCAAAAATTTGTCCCAGAGAGTCTCCTGATCATACCTTCTTCCTGATGTGAGATCTGCTCCACTTTACCAACCAGCATGGACAGGGAACACTATTGCTGTCCGTAGAAAAACCCAGAGATGAAGAACTATCGAGCCATTTTCATGGGCTGGATTATAAGATTAGCTGGATCCAATACTGTTAGATTTGACTCTGGCTGTCTGGTTCAGGAAAGCTCGGGGATCAGGCTGAGCCTTGGATCAGAGTGTCAGGAGGTCAGTGATTAGTTGTGATATTACAGGATTGGGTGCTTAATGCTGAGAGATCGGGTTTAATCAGGTGTGAACGTGTTAACACTGTATAGACTCCTGACTCCAGAGACTTTCAGCTCTTTTCTTTTGACCCAGTGGTGGTGTTGCAGCTGGAAATGGACCTTCGTACGGCACGATATAAAGATAATGACAAGCACGTACACATTTACACCATAAAGTGAAAAATATGTGTACACCCGATCCAACCATGAGCTTTAATGGCCATTAATGTGGAATTGGTGCCCCATTTACAACAATATCAACCTCCAAACTTCCGGGGAGGCTTTTCACTAAATTTTGGAGTCCAAGGTGGAAGTTTGGCACTTGTGTTGGACAGAAAGATAGAGTTGGGGTCAGGAAACTGGACTTCACATTATACTCCTCAAACCTTGCCTTTATGGTCTCTGATTTGTGCATGCTGGAACAAAAAGAGCCTTTCCCAACCTGTTGGAAAAAAGCATGAAGCATGTGAAGAATGTAATTTATTTTATATAATTCATATTATACACCTGTAGTATATAAACAACATGACAAAGATGCAGCTCTAGAGAGTCTGCAATGTCTAGCGGTGGCTTTGTAATGTTTGATACGCCTGATGGAGGCTGTGGAAGGTCTACAATGGCAGACCTAACTTCTGGAAGGTTTCAGTAGTTCAACATGACAGGCAGAGGCTGTAAAGAGTCGGTGACAATAGCCCGAGGCTCCAGTGGTCAGTAACAATAGCTGAAGGCTCTGGAGAGCTTGCTACCGGAACAATGCTGTGAAATATCCCTTACTACTGATATACTAGACCCGATCTTATATGTTCCATGTTCTGGATGGGCAAATGTTTTATGCATTCATGTGTGTTAGTGTGTTTACTTACTCCTTGTTTCCATTTGGACCAGAAACAAGAGACTGACACCAAAAAGCCCTCGTAAACAGAGGCTACAAAACCCAAGCAGCCATGCAGTGATGTATCCTGTGCATATACTTTTTATTGTTCTGTTTATTAATGCATTTTCTCCCTTTTTCTTTCGATGTTAGTGTAGTAAGTTTTTCTTCCGCTGCTGTGGATCCCTAATTGCTTTTGAGGAGGGTATATTTGCTGCTCATGTGCCATCCAACGCGTGCACAGTCCTAGCAGACCCCTTCTTTACGTCCATTCTTCTGCACAGGCGCCTCAGTCTGCTAACCAGGGTCCTTTCACAGCGTTTGAAGACCCCACCCACTTCGTCCGGTCATTTCCCCACCCAGCAGACATGGTGGCAATTTGTGTCTGCTGCAGGCACTGCCAATTGTGCCCGCTAGATGGCTCCCAGCCGACTGGTAGCGGCCAAGGTTCATTGATGCACGTGGGGAGCGAAGGTGTCAGAAAACACAGTGCATCACAGTTGCAGGGCTGTATTGGCAGCAAAAGGAGGACCAACACAATATTAGGAAGGTGGTCATAATGTTATGCCAGAAGTGGCAGGAAGTTGGTATTTTGAATGATCGCTTATTGAAATTATACTAGTTCTAAAACAAAGTCACAGTGTTCCAATACAGTAGTTTTGCATCCTCATCTGCCAGTCTTCCATTGGTGGATTGTAGATCAGCCAAGGATTGAATACAAAATATCGGACACTTCCAGGACTCTTTTGTCTGGTGAGACCTCCAATCCTCGCTCACAATCAAATAAAATCTTACAATGCATGATTTGGCTGCAATATCAAAATGTATACCTTTGTACATCAGGGTATGAATATCACTCCATGACTCGAGTGACCTTTTAACAGGAGACGAAGTGTTATTTTTATACATGTTGTCTATCAAATCATTGGTCACGTTCAAGCGACTAAAATACTATTAAATGAAAAGGTTTTTTGAAGGTTACAAATCCTTCAAAATGGTGCAAATACTTTATTTTTACCATTTATTTGCTTACTGAGGACAAAAGCCTTTGGCGCTACGTTCTGGCAGCTCCAAATTTCATTACCAGACATAAAGCACTGAGCAAACTCTATTCAACCACAGCTCAGGGCGAGCCATGACTTTTGGGACAGGTTGTGGTTTAAATGAATATGTATGTGACTGACCTTCCAATTGCACCCAGCCTGGCAGCATTTACCCGTCTACATCTATTCAGCCAGGGCCTGCCCTTTTAGACGTTACCAGGGATAAAAGATGCTTTTAAATACATCTTTTTTTACTTGTCTTCGTAACAGACGTGAACAGTGAAAACAGATGAAACGTCTTCATCACAGAGATGATCTGTTTTCTTTCACATCCGGTGTCGTCCTACAACACAGATTTTACACTCTTCTGCACTGGTTGATGTTTTTATACTTAAGAAAAAAAAAACTCGCCTCTTTCACACTTTCTAAACCCGACATCGTGCCTGGGTTTGTCAGGAATTTTTATGCTCGGCGGCGCTGATGACGACACAGCTGTAGCCCTCGCCGCGTGAGCCCAAATTAGAGCCCGTCAAGGTGTCATGAGCAATGTGACACCCCTCGATGATGATTCACCTCCATACGAGAACCAGAAACCCAGTACAACCATCAGCATCCCTTTTGGTGACAAATGAGCTGGGTCACTGACCTACCTGATCACGTTAATGATTTGAATCATGACAGGCTACCATTTCAGACATGCTACGCTGTGCTATTGATGATGGGATCGAGCACAAGGTCACCTCAGCCGGAATTCATTTAAATATTTAGCTTTTTATCCTGAAAATATGATCACATGGTTCACTGGTTCGTGAATGTAAAATATTCCTTACCACAGGACAAGGGTGTAATCACAGTATACACTGGGGAGGGGGGGGGGGCAATATTCAGATATGTGCAAAAATATCCCCCCAATATACTGATGTTAAATATGAATAAACTTATTTCTCTCACTAGCTGTGTGTAATGTTAGGATTCGTCAGTGAAATGTTTAGGAATGACAGAAACCCCCCATCCAGTAGATTTGGTCCCCATTAATGTTCAGTCTATGGTTACAGGCTTGCCGCAGGATCATGCAGTATAGATATTTTTTATATTTTCTTTATGCATTTTCTCCCCTTTTTCTCCTATTTTAGCGCGTCCAATTGCCTCATTGCATCATGCTTCCTCTCCGCCAATGCCGATCTCTGCTCTGATTGAGGAGAACGAAGCTAACCCACGCCCCCTCTGACATGTGGGCAGCAGCCGTATGCATCTTATCACCCACACTTTTGACGAGTGCAGTGCAGCTCAGCGTTGTGTACGGAGAGACACACCCTGAGAGCACTCTTTTCTCATCTCTGTGGAGGCGCCATCAATCAGCCAGCAGAGGTTGCAATCAAACCAGTCATAAGAGAGAGACCCCATCCGGCTTAGTCCCGCCCATATCTGAACAACAGACCAATCGTTGTTCATGTGGCCGCTCAGCCTTAGCCGACAAGCAGAGCTAAGACTCGATACGATGTATTCGAGATCCCAGCTCTGGTTCCAGCGTGTGTTTTAACCGCTGCGCCACCTGAGCGGCCATAAATTTGCTTAATTTAAAAGAATTATAAGCAATTGTGATTCTTGTCATTTGCACAATCCCTGATCTGATCAAAAAGAGTGGGATTACCACACACCCCCTTCGAAAATGGTCCAAACTGAGGCCGTATCCCGTATGGAGAGCCACGCTAGGCTTTATGTGACATCACATTACACCAGCGCTTCTTTAAATTTAATTTAGACAAATAAAAAAAGAAACAAATGTGATTTTATAGATCAACTTGCCTACTTGTGCCCACTTGCATGTGCTTAAAATATCAAGTATTGTTTACATGTGCAGATGTTTTACAACCCCAAATCAGAAAAGGCTGAGAAAGTCTGGAACATAAATATTTAAAGACATTTCATGTTCCAAATCATGATTACAATCAAAAATCAATATATATATATTTTGTAGATGATAATGAGCAGAATTTATTAATGTGCTAAATAGAGTTTTACAGGCTGATTCTTCTTATGTAAAGCTGGTCAGTTTTTTATTGATTAATTAGTACTTATTGGTTGTAAGCTTCAGCTACACTACGTAATGCTGTGTAAAAGAGACGAGCAGCTAAACACTTGTGTCTCGATGCCAAGCCCAAGGCCATTACCCCGAATGAAATTGCAGACAAAGCCTCTGATTGAATTTGGCTGAGCTGTTTTCCCTGATCTTGAATGAAATGCCATTTAGGAAGCAACTGTTATAAAGCACCTTCTGCTTTTCTTTAAAAAAAAAAAAACAAGACAGAACCCGAGCTCTGAGAAACGCAGGCTGATGAAATACTCATCGAGGGACAGATGGAAAAACAATTCATTTAAATCACCTGAAAAATGATAAGCTTTTGTTTCGATAATTGTAGAAACCACAAGCTCTACATTAACCTGTCGACCGAACAGCTGAATCTGTTTTCTTTTCTGACATGTTGCTGAAAAACAGATTCTAAAAATACAAGATATTTACAGAGTCCAAACAACAGCAGGTCTGATACTGATACTAAGTTTTAACTAGAATGAAACAGGTTTTTGTGCGTATTTGTGGGATTTGGAGCACGTCTGTGAAAAATTACTGAACAAAACACTTTTATAACCGTCTATTATATCACATATTACATATCTTTATTATATTTATTACCTACAAGTACTGTACAGTAATACTTATTTATAATCTATCTGTCTAACTATCTATCTGTCTGTCTGTCTGTCTGTCTGTCTGTCTGTCTGTCTGTCTATTATAAGAGGTCAAGTATCTCCACGATTAAGAAGCCTAAGGAAGCATGTGTATAAGTGTCAAAAACAACCCTTTATTTTACATAAGTCTAAAATATCTATATGTATATGTAGTTCCACAAAACCATGGAACACATTAACAGGTTTCCCAAACATCCTTATGGGAAAAAATACCTCGAAACTCAACGTCTTTTAAACTTGACTCCACTCCCAGAACCAACTGACGTCGAGTTCAACAAGGCACCAGTGTATATATATATAGAGATAAATAACCCATCTGACCCTTAAGTGACACCAAACTGCACAAACTGTCATAAAAAGGTTAGTTTAGGTTGTGAGTCACACATCCCCCCTGTAGCTGTAGACTTTTTTGTATAGATGTTAATGCGACCTGTCTTTCGTCACCTGTCCTCACCCACGCTGTCCCTAAAAGAAGTGTCTTTACCTCAGACTTTACCCTCTCCAATATCCAGAACTGCACACACACACACACACACACACACACGCAGTAACTGTGGTGTATCTGTGCTGCACTTTTGTTTACAGCCATGTTTAGCTGTTTTCTATGTAAAGCGTTTATAATAGGATAAAGCTCGACCTAAAACTCCTAAATTCTAATTATTATTATTATATAATATGTTTAATGATAGATTTGCTTGGTTGGTTGGAAGTAAACTAAAGACATTAATAATGTTGTGTTGTGCTGGTAGGAGTGCTGTTCTTCAGTGGTCAGGACCCCCACAGGACCACCACAGAGCAAGTATTATTTGGGTGGTGGATCATTCTCAGCACTGCAGTGACACTGACATGGTGGTGGTGTGTTAGTGTGTGTTGCTGGAGTTTTTAAACACCTCACTGTCACTGCTGGACTGAGAATAGTCCACCAACCAAAAATATCCAGCCAGCAGTGCCCCGTGGGCAGCGTCCTGTGACCACTGATGAAGGTCTAGAAGATGACCAACTCAAACAGCAGCAAATGATGAGCGATCGTCTCTGACTTTACATCTACAAGGTGGACCAACTAGGTAGGCGTGTCTAATAGAGTGGACAGTGAGTGGACACGGTATTTAAAAACTCCAGCAGCGCTGCTGTGTCTGATCCACTCATACCAGCACAACACACACTAACACACACCACCACCATGTCAGTGTCACTGCAGTGCTGAAAATGATCCACCACCTAAATAATACCTGCTCTGTGGTGGTCATGTGGGGGTTCTGACCATTGAAGAACAGCATGAAAGGTGGCTGACAAAGCATGCAGAGAAACAGATGGACTACAGTCAGTAATTGTAGAACTAAAAGGTGCTTCTATATGGTAAGTGGAGCTGATAAAATGGACAGTGAGTGTAGAAACAAGGAGGTGGTTTTAATGTTATGGCTGATCGGTGTATATAATCCCTAATATTGATCCTTTAAAGCATTTTGTTGAGGTTTGGGACTTCCTATAGTGCGTTCCGTATCTTCAGCACACACAGCCTGCACATTTCTGGTTGAACTGCAGCTTCCTGTGCAAAACTGTAGATCACGCTTAATGTACAGAAGAATGATAATCCTTCAGTAGATTCAAGTCAACAAATACCGCATGTAAAATGCATGAACAGCAGCCGTCGCAGTGCTCCTCGCTCCCCTCCTCATCAGCGTGTCGTTCCCAGAGCTGCTGGCCTAGAACTCCTAATATATTCCTTCTAGTCAGCACACATGATCTCATTGTGTCAGTGTCTGGGATTTGAGTAATCGCTCTAAAACAAGGCGGCACCGGGGCTAAATTCAGCACTTTGCTATTTTTAAACCCACAGCTTCAGACTCGCTACCTTCTAGTCTTTCTCTCCTCCATTATTTTTATATCTCTCTCGTCCCTGCTTACACTCTCACTCCATTCCTCCCTCCTTCCATCACGACGTCTTTCTCTCCTACACTCAGATCCAGGACGAGCCATGTTCTGGCTTTGAAATGATAATTAACCATCATGCATCTCATCAGACGTTTACAGTAGGAGTGAAACATGATGATCTATATAGCAAGTAAGACATTCACCATATAATAAAACATTTAACGGTAAACCATATGCCATTATTACATCCTTCTCTGTACATACAGTATGTACATACGTATAGATGGTATATATTATGTGAAGTATAGTATAATATATGCTTAATATCAATCGCTATTGCACATCGTTCACTTTAAAAATATTCAGAGCTGCTACACGGTTGGTGGCATTGCTTAATGCCATTGCTATATTTCCTTGGTACTACTGCACGGGACACCTTATATGAAAACCGGGAGCTTTCTACTACCGGGTTCCTCTATAACTACTGGGTGGCGCAGCAGTAAATTACGCTAACCACTCTTATTTTATAGGTACTCTTTTCACTAATCTGCTAACATTGGGTCTGATCTCTCTACATAGACGCATTTTACGTCATTACTTAGATTCCTTAAAATGCTCCTACTGAGGTGCCTTAATTGAGTGATAATCTGACTGAATAACGAGGGAGCGTCCAATACTTCCTCAGCGTTGAAGGCAATCCCAGCATTCAGTGCGGCACAACTTTCCTCTCACAAAAATGACAAATATGGCAGACAAATGCAGAGCAACCAACAGAGTTCTTTTCAAATGTAAATAAACTCTCATTGGTTTTAATTTGGCAGACGTTAACTGGTGTGCGGGCAGCACGGTGGCTCGGTGGGTATCACTGTCGCCTCACAGCAAGAAGGGAGACGTTAGCCGGCGTGCCAGCGGGTTGTGCTGACCTTAGTAAGCTCTGTAATCTCTGTCATAATAATAGTAGTGCGTCCAAATAATCTGCACTATGAGTTTGATGTCTTATTAGAATCCTCTCTACTGAGGCAGCTGATCAGGTAAGCAGCAGGCAGCAAGGCAGCTCAGTATTTTATATTCAGTAAATGCAGTAACCAGCTGAACCTTGTGCGTCCACTTCATTAACCGAGCTTAATTCTATCATCATCGAGGCTCTTAACTTGCTCGATTACTTGGCTGGACTGCAGAGTAACGCTGCAGCATCCATCAAATCAGCCTGCGCCAGCAACAAATGCCAAGCAAGGAGCTGGCACATTAACCACGTCTCCTACTGCCCTTTCTGCCTCGTGCCAGCAGAGCAACACTTTCACAGAGAACAGGTTATACGTGATAATCCCACATCACCTGGTCTCAGGATCGGGATCATTTCTACTTATATATTTTTATAACTTTATTTTTACCCTCTATTTGCAGCCAGTCTAGTCGTCTTTAATTCCCTCGATTGGATTTTTGCTGCTAGTGTCGCTTCCCTTACCCGCACAGGTTGAGAAGGCTGAGACGCGCAAGTCGCCAGCTGCATCTCGTCACCTGCCTGAGGTGGAATCTCACAGAGCTGCATCGTGTTCGGAGGAACCTGCTCAGCACTCCAGATCATCCATCACCAGTGCAGGTGCCTTAAACAGGCAGCAGAGGGCACAATGTACAAAATACAGCGGATATGAATACGTCCTGTTCTCTCCATCAGGAAAAGCCAATCATGCCTGTATGGGCACTCTGCCAGGTTGGTAGCACTGCCTAGTAAGCTGCCTTGTTGCCTACTGCCTACCTGATCAGCAGCCTCAGTAGAGAGGATTCTAATAAGAAATCGAACTCATAAGGCAGATTATTTAGACGCACCACTATTATTTAGACAGAGGTTACGGCGATTACTAAGCTAACATGGATGGCGTCAGTCAAGTCAAGTCAACTTTATTTATATAGCACTTTTTACAATAGACATTGTCTCAAAGCAGCTTTACAGAATCCAGGACCAACAGACACACAGGCCGAGGGCGACCACTGCAGGGCAGACACACATACACACACACATACACACACACACATTCACCTATAGGGCAATTCAGTGTCTCCAATTAACCTGGCTGCATGTTTTTGGACTGTGGGAGGAAACCGGAGCTCCCGGAGGAAACCCACACAGACAAATCAATAGATTCATTTTTAGGATTTTTTTAACAATATATGAAAGGGAAAATAAAAAAACACGTACCCTTGTGCGCTGAAGTCGCCATCGTATTGCTTTAAATATGCAGTGTGTTTAAACCTAGCAAATTATTATTATTATTTTTTTTTAATCATCTTTAATCATTAGTTTTTCCTTCTTGCTCTATTTATAATGCATGAATAATGCATTCATGTCCCCTGACAGGTCTTATGATTTAATCTCATGTGGCAGCAATTGATTTGTACGCTCCATGATCTGCTTTGGTGCATTATGGGTAACGTGCTGTAGGGGGCATCACTAGACACCGATTGTCAGCCATAGCCGAGCTGGCTGAGTAAAGATCACAGCACTGCAGTGTACTACTGCAGCAGGTTCAACAGTTCCTCTCTCTACAATGCAGAACCGTGCTGGAGAGAGCATCAGACCCTCCACACACACACACACACACACACACACACACACACACACACACACACACATACATTTACTGATTATTGAGCTACATCTATCGTACAGATGAATTACTGCACTGTATCTGTCACTCTGTACCGCATTTATAAATCAAAAGGGACCCCAATTGCACCCCCACTGACCCGCCGTGCAATGACACTGCAATGTACCAGATAGGTGTACCTAATAAAGTGCTCAGTGAGTATACACCGATCAGCCATAACATTAAAACCACCTCCTTGTTTCTACACTCACTGTCCATTTTATCAGCTCCACTTACCATATAGAAGCACTTTGTTGTTCTACAATTACTGACTGTAGTCCATCTGTTTCTCTGCATGCTTTGTCAGCCCCCTTTCATGCTGTTCTTCAATGGTCAGGACCCCCACAGGACCACCACAGAGCAGGTATTATTTGGGTGGTGGATCATTCTCAGCACTGCAGTGACACTGACATGGTGGTGGTGTGTTAGTGTGTGTTGTGCTGGTATGAGTGGATCAGACACAGAAACGCTGCTGGAGTTTTTAAACACCTCACTGTCACTGCTGGACTGAGAATAGTCCACCAACCAAAAATATCCAGCCAACAGCGCCCCGTGGGCAGCGTCCTGTGACCACTGATGAAAGTCTAGAAGATGACCGACTCAAACAGCAGCAATAGATGAGCGATCGTCTCTGACTTTACATCTACAAGGTAGACCAACTAGGTAGGAGTGTCTAATAGAGTGGACAGTGAGTGGACACGGTGTTTAAAAACTCCAGCAGCGTTTCTGTGTCTGATCCACTCATACCAGCACAACACACACTAACACACCACCACCATGTCAGTGTCATGCAGTGCTGAGAATGATCTCCCTATGTACAGGGTAACGCTGCATTAGATGACTGGATTAATCATGTCTACACCCTGGACGGGGGAGCAGTTCATTACAGGGCAACACACACGTCCACATTCATTTACACACCTGTTCTGGAGAGAATGTTAAATTAGCCAATCCATATTCTGCAGGCGGGGAAAAAAAACACGTATAAGCACAAATACCCAGCATGCATCTGCCCACATCCATTGTCGTGGAAGAGTATTCATTTATTTCTGTCAAATACACTATACAGCAACACAATTGCCAAAGCACAATTTGTCAATCAACATTGCTTCCAATTACTTTAACTGATCTTTGTGATGTCTAGTAGTATGGTACAGCAG